>NC_050579.1:206016944-206318323 GCF_011100635.1 Trichosurus vulpecula
TTACCAGGTACTTGCTCCTATTAAAAATCTCTTTTCCATACTTCCACCTATTAAATACCCAATTACTTTAACAAGCTTTTTTTCTAGAATGAAAATATAATTATCCATTAAGAACAATCCATTCAAATCCTACCTGACTGTAGACATCGCTTTGTCCTCAATTGCATTCCATAATGAGGTGAATGATATTATGGTACTTGTCAACAGGATTGTCAGGCTCATCATCTGTCTCTTTCTGGTAGAGGTTCTGGTGGTGTAGCAACAATTCACCTAGCAGCTGCTGTGGGAGTGAAAGACCAACATATGCCCAACAACAAGAACGCTGCCAGCACAAGTTCTTTTGATCTGCTTTACTAAGGAAAGCAACGTTAAGGGGCTAACAATCTTATTTCAATCCAACATACAAATATCATTCACTTAGTTCAGGGGAAAAAGTCAGCACCCTGAACTTCAGAGCAAATACAAAAAATTACAAACATACATTATAAATAGACCAAGTATAATTCATTGTTACCAAGAAACCATCAATACGTGGGTAAGCTGGGAGGCTCCTACAGTGGGTGCCCAGAGTCCCATGCCAACACTCTTCCAGGAGTGAGAACCTCAAGGGATAACGCCAACCTCTGGGTTTATACATCTTGTTCAGGGTTAAAGGTGAGTCATACATATGACTTACCCCTGTGACCTAAAAGCCTCACAAAAATTCAACTTAAACCCACGTGGTCTAAAAGCCTCTGATGTCACAAACATGTCACTCAAACCCATGTAAACTAGGCTTTTTCTTGAGGCAAAGAGGTCATCAAGGACTCCTAATTTAATCAAGGAAACAAAGGCCAAACTTTTCAACGGCACTTGATTGAATAAGTGCTAAAAATCCCTCCTTAATTACCAATACAGGTGGGTACCTTAAAGGTGTCTGTCCTCAAGTGGCTGATGACATACATGGGTGCAGCTGTCAATGAAATTGCCCTTCTGACTCTTGTTCTACTATGAAAAGTATGACACAGATTCACTGCTATGTTGGCATCATGTGTCATCAGACCAAGTCAATTGTTACAAAGATCCAAGAGAAATACCCTGATACTGCAAAGAAAAAAGCAGAACAACATCTCAGAAACTGGAAACCCAACCATTATTAAACACCATTTAAAACTATATATATAACCGTTGTTATGTTTGCACATGAAAGAATATGCTCCTTGTTATCTTAAGCCTGAATTCGCAGTCCTGGTTGTTGTTTTAATTTAGGTTAAGCTTATCAGTCATTTACATATTAATGCCTATTGTTCTAATTAGGTCTTAAAGCTTGAGTGATAATGTTTCAGTGAAAGGGAGTTTTGATTTTAGTGGAAGACGGAAAAGGAAAAAGGAAAGATAAGTGCCAACAAGGGCAAACTTCTATTCTCTAGATGCTTAAATTTTCCCCAAGCCAAACTCCTCCTTATTCATCTTTAAAGGGAATTACTTTTGTAATCTATAAGGGTCATAGGACCAAAGAAATATTAGATAGATAGATAGATAGATAGATAGATAGATAGATAGATAGATAGATAGACAGATAGATATATAGATGGATGGATGGACGGGCAGATGGAAAGATAGACTGCATTTATTTAGAGCTTACTATGTGCTAGCCATTGTGCTAAATGCTGGAAATGCAAATCAAACATGCAAGACAGCCCATTGCCTTCAAGGAACTTACATTCTAACAGAGGAAAATAACACTTAAAGGGGAAATAGAAAAGAATGGTGAGGTAGTAGGCACAGGAGCATGGTAAATATGTGTCATGCAGGTCGAATTCCCAAACCAAGGAAAACTTATCTCTTATAGCTATTGGACCCAGAGATAGAGTTCAAGGGTGGAGGGGGCAGGGGAAATGAGGATGATGACCAGAATAGAAGCAACAAGATAAGGACAAAGCCAGGAAGTGAAAGCTAGAAGGGGCCTTAGAGACTGTCTCTATTTTATAAAGGAGAAACTGAAGCGCAGAAAGAATAAGTGACTTGGCTGGGGTCTCACAGCTAAAAAGTAACTCAGATTAGGTTTCAAGCCTGGCATTTCTGACTCCAAATTTAGTACTCTATTCTATTTGTACATATCCTTGTTAAAAACTAAGGTTCTTCTACATGAATGTAGATGTGTCCAAGTGAATAATGCCTCCCAACTGGAGTTAGCAAGATGATTTTGAATCCTTTCTCAAACATACTAGCTAAGAGGCGCTGTCATTGTACAGTCATTTTCAGTCATGTCTGACTCTTTGTGACCCCATCTGAGGTTTTCTTGGCAAAGATACTGGAATAATTTGCCATTTCCTTCTCCAGGTCATTTTACAGATGAAGAAACCAAGGCCAACACAGTTAGGTGACTTGCCCAGTGTCACACAGCTAGTAACTATATCAGTCCAGATTTAAACCCAGGGCTTTTCTGACTTCAGGCCCAGCACTCTGTCTATTGTACCACCTAGCTGCCCCACTAAGAGACTCCAGTCAAATATGTTCTCTGTCAGACTCAGTTTTCTCATCTATTAAATGGGAATAATACTCTCTGTAGGATCTATGTCAAAGAGATGTTGTGAGAATCAAATAAATTAATTAGATGATTTACGAACCTTAAAGTACTCTATAAATGCCAGCTGCCTAGTATGTAGAATTTTTAATCTTAGACAGTTGAAAGAGTGCTGGAATGAGAGTCAGTAGACCTGGATTCTACTAGCAGTATCCCCACTAATTAACCATGAGTCCTTAGTGTGACAAATGAAAAACCCTGAGAGACAGAGTTTCTGGGGAATTAATAATCATTTTATTAATCAGGCTATCTGGCAATCAATGAATTGATGATCAGTAATTTCTCTTGGCAACCAAAGGGGAGACCTTGAAAAAGGCCTTAAAAAACCCTTCTGAAAGGGAATTCCCTTGACAAGTAAAAATCAACCTGATGGCAGACATTTAATGAGGAGATGGTCAAGAAGTCTTGAGCTGAGAAGATGGTTTGATCATGAGACTCAGCTGTCTTCCATAATCTGGACAGGAGAATTCATTTCCATCCAGACCACTCTGGTTGGTTTTCTCCTTAATGAGCTAGGTGACCCTAAATTCTAATGGAGGGGTACAAGTACAGGGGTTCCTTTTCCCAGGGTAAAAACTCACCCAGTCTGGGTTCTGTTTATACTCTAAATAGCAGTTAGGTCTCCTAGCTGGTTAGGGTCCCACCCAAGATTGAAGAGCATGTTCCTTGAAGACTAAAAGCAATCTCCTTAATCAGTCATGTCCTTCAGAGACTAACAAGAACTGGACCTTAATGAGGAAATTGAGGAGAAAAGCTCAGATCCCAATTTAATAACTGTTCATTAATAGTATAATAATAATTTATCTCATTAGACATATCATAGAACTTCATAATATAGTGGGAAGGGTGCTAGAATTGCATCTATAAGATCTGAGCTCAAATCTAGGTTGTGCTACTCACTGCCTGTTCAACCATGGCTCATTCATTTCACTTCCATAGGCCTCAGTCTGCTCATTTTTAAACTGAGGGGAATAGACTGAATGCAACTCTGAGGTCAGGTCCAGCTCTGTATATGTGATGCTCTGATATTCAGGAGCTGAATTAGATTGTTTTTAAGGCTGTTTCTAGCTCTAAGGTTCTAAGATAAATCAGTTAATAAATCTGAGAAACATAAATGTGAGATTTGCAGGTATTAAGACTAAAGTTTCCTGTCCAATGAAATCCATAAGTTCATTTTCTTTTCCATGTTAAATTCAGTGAGGGCACTCAGAACCATGCAGAGGGGCAGACAGTCCTGAGCTGACAGGTAGAGAGGGAGAGCATCCAAGGACTGCAGACTCCCTAGCAATTCACCACAACATATCCCCTAGGTTAGGGAAGGAATTAATGTGAAAAGGAAGAGCTTTGCTTTACAGCCAACGTCACAGAATATAGAGAGACACCCATAAAAGAGTGCACATCATTAGAGGAGAAGGAGAGGAACAGCAGTGAGGAGCCCTTCACAGTAACGAATTTTAGCCTCAGGATAAACAAGCCAAGTTATAATAACTTTTCCCCTGTGATGGAGGGAAAAAAAGAAACAACACTTTTATATTTCCTTTTTCTGTTAAGAAAGCTTAGAAAAAAAGAAACACACTTTAAAATGGGCCTTGCTTTCTTCTTTACTTCCAAGTGTCTGTTTAAAAAAAGAATTCTAGTAAGTATCCATAGATCAAGGCCTCTGAGTTGTATAGTTCAAATGTATTTCCTTGATCAGTATGATGCGCTAATTAAGAAGCCTTATCCTAAATACAAGAAGAAACCTTATCCTAAATATAAACTAAGTGAGTTTTAAGTAAGCTTTTGTTTCAAAGCAATTGCTCAATCAAGTCTAACTGTGAGATGAACCCTTGTCCCCCTTTTGGTGTTTGGCTCAAAAACTTTTTTTTGTTTTCACACGTCACTAATTGGAAACCCATTTGGATTAATAGCCTTCTTTTCTGGAATGCAAATACACCTTGCTAGGTTTAAGCCTATCAGTCATTCACCTCTTAGGGTCAGTTGTTCTAATTCTATCAAATAGCCTCAGTGACTTCACCTCTCCGCAATGAGGAAGTTGGCTTAGCTGGCCTCTAAGGTTCCTTCCACATCTAAGTCTATAACCCAATGATCTTAAAGACTAGTGAAGAAGAGAGTATGGTGGGGTTTATTATTTGGGCTTTTAAGTTGCTTGGTTGGGTTTTTTTTAAAAGTTAGTTTATCCAAGGTCCATCAGCCCTAGGAGAAGGGTGCTCAGGGCAGGACACCAACCTCCTACCCCAATGCCTAAAGAGGAGTTGCATTTTTCTGCTCTTGTCATTGTCTAAGTGCATAGTGGTTCCAGGTGATCTAGGGTGGGGGATTGTGGTAGATCTGTTCCACAAAGACACTTGATCTCTTGTCTCTGGCATTCTCTCTGGCAGTCCCCCATGCCTAGAACACTTTCCTTCCTTCTTTCTGACTACTGAGACTCTTGGCTTCCTTTAAGTCCCAACTAAAATCCCACTTTCTACAAGAAGCATTCCCCAACCCTTTTAATTATAGTACCTTTCCCTCTGTTAATTATTCCTATTTGCCCTGTATATAGCTTGCTCTGTATAAATCTGTCTGCATGTTGTCTCCCTTATCAGACTGTAAGCTCCTTGAGGGCAGAGATTGTCTTCTGCTTCTTTTTGTATTTCCAGCTGTTAACAGGATTTTACTGAGCCAGTCTCCTACCTGAGAATGATGAAATATCAGGTCAAAGACAAAGTGCCAGGAAGCAGATAGCCATTTAATTAATTAGTTTCATTATGAGAAACAGATTTGCAAATAGAGCATTCTAATCAGAATTCCACCTTGTTGAAATGAAGACAGAGATTATGTATATAAATCACAATGGGAAGGGAGGGAGGAAGGTGGATGTTCCAGGGTCAGAGTGGTTTCACAGGACCAACCCACAGATGGGAGACAATACAACAATACTGGCATCATGTTTTTGGGGGTCCTGTCTAGGTGGGTCACAGGACCAGCATGATGAGATGGGAACAGATTCTATAGTCTTTTATTTGCTTCACTTAAAGTACATAGGCACAAAGATGCCAGTGATTGTGAGTATTGTCAAAGGTTTAATTCATCATTTTAAGCTACATAGTAAGTCTAACTCACAAGCTAGAAAAGGCAGTTCTTGAGAATTCTCAATTAGCATATTCATTACACATATCAGATAGATTAATAAGAAAAGTTATAATTCCCTTCTCACAGCACTTAGCACAGTGCTTGGGACACAATTAGCACTTATTAAATGCTGATTGATTTTTTCTGCCATGGAACCCTTTGGAAATTCTTTGAAGACTATGGATCTCCTCTCAATAAAATTTTTAGACAGATTAAAATACATGAAATTTTAAAAATTAAATTGAAATACAGTTATCAAACTATTTTTTTAAAAAAGAAGTCCATAGACCCCAGTTTAAGAAGCCCTGTTTTAACCTTTTTTCTTTTCTCCTGGGACAGGAATTATGAGAAAGAGATCCCATTTTGGAATGAATAAAATAAGCTTTTTCTTCTTTCTGTCAGGGCATATTTCTGACAGGGACAGAAGGGTGACCAGGCAGAATTAATTTTCTAGTTGTAGGGAAGATCTCTGTGCTAGTGAAAACTTGTTTTGGGGACAAGGTGATGGGAAATTTGATACAACGTTATTTTGATGTATGCATATTGGGTGGAATTGAAGAAATATCTTATGTTTTTGAGGAAGAAAAAGGGAACCTGGGCTCCCTAGGTGTTTAAAAAGAGGCAGATAGATGAACTTGCTTTTGTCCTGGATCCTGAGGTCCAAAGAAGGATGGAGGTGAGAATGAGGGGCAAAATCGGTCCCATTTTATCCCATTCCTCACTTCAAATCTATGGTTGTCAAGGTCTGAGGTCAATGGAAGGGTCCAAACCCTAATACAAAGGTAACCAACCCAATTACATGCATCCTCCCAAGCTTTACGAGAAGCTTAACAAGAAAGAATGTGGACAATTTAGTAAATAACTACACTTTTTGGCTTTTTATTTCTTTTGTGTTTGTGAATAATGAATACTAGAATTTATTTCCTTTCACAAAGACCTAGAATTTAAGAAGGTTTGTTGAAAGCAAAGGGGATTTGGATTAAAAAGGTTGGAAACCCCTTACCCTAAGGATATTAGTGTCTTCTTCCCTGTAACCCCCTAACCTCCAAAAGCATTAGGGAACAATTTTGGTGCTTGCTCCTTGGGCTCACAGTATAGGAGATAAGGAAAGGCAGTCTGGGGCTCTCTGGCACTCCCCATTGTCAGTATGTATTTACTAAACTGTTGTATGGGAGAAATACCCCTCTCCAAGTTGATGTGGTAGGTATCTGCTACCAAACTATATTTACCACAAAATTTGGTTTTTATTATTAGGCTCAAGCATAGCATCAAGTCTCAGAGAAAAACTGAACAAACATTAGTATTCTCATAAGCCTTTTCAAAGGCAAAATTGGAGACAGGCATGATCAAAATACCAATTTGGAAAAGGACAGCAATGACACTATAGATACATCTGATACCTCAAAAGGTAATGCAAATTAGTCTCCAGCCCAAAAAACATTGCTGGAAGAGCTAAAGGAGGATTTTAAAAACCAAATTAGGGAGCTAAAAGAAAATAAGGAAAAAAAATCCACTGGTGAAATCAAGTCCCTAAAGAATAAGATTGGCGAAATGGCTACGGAGATTCAGAATCTAAAGAGAGAAAATGACACCCTGAGAGGTAAAATCAACCAATTGGAAAAAGAGACTCAAAAGCAAAATGAAAACACTAATTCATTAAAAGTTAGAGTTGAGCAAGTAGAAGCTAATGAATCTATGAGGCACCAAGAAGAAATAAAACAAAATGTAAAGACTGAAAAAATAGAAAAAAAATGTGAAATATCTGATTGGGAAAACAACTGACCTGGAAAATAGATGCAGGAGAGACAACTTAAGACTTATTGGTCTACTGGAAATTCACGATGAGAAAAAAAGCCTGGACAGTATCTTCAAAGAAATTACCAAAGACAACTGCTCAGAGGTCCTAGAACCAGAGGGCAAAACAGTCATTGAAAGAATTCACCCATCACCCTCTGAAAGAGATCCCAAACTGAAAACACCAAGAAATATTATAGCCAGAACTACAAAGTCAATGAGAAAATACTGCAAACAGCCAAAAATAAACAATGCAAATATCATGGAACTACAGTCAGGATCACGCAGGATCTCTCAGCTTCCACATTAAAAGACAGGAGAAATTGGAATATGATATTCCGAAGGGCAAAGGAGCTGGGACTACAACCAAGGATCAACTACCCAGCAAAACTACGCATAATTTTTCAGGCAAGGAGATGGACATTCAATGAAATAAGGGAATTCCAGACCTTCCTGATGAAAAGGCCAGAACTCAATGGAAAATTGGATCTCCAAATACAAAACTCAAGAGAGACATCAAAAGGTAACCAGGGGGAAAAACCCCACAAACCTTATTAACCAACAAGGGCAGGTTGTTTGCATCTTTATGTGGGATTATATCATCTCACGTATGTTTTATATATATACATATCTATGTCAGTCTTGAGAATGGTACAGCTATTATAACAATTGAAAGGGATACACATAGATTGTTAATGCCTGTATAAATTAACTGATGTAAAGATAAAAAATAAAAAAGATATAAAGGGAGGGCTATGAGAGAAGAGGTAAGGAGGTAGTAGAAAAGGGTAAATTACACCAAATGAAGTGGCACAAAAACATATTATAGGAGAGGAAAGAAGGGAGGGAGAAGAGCAGTATTTGAGCTTTACTGTCATCTGATCTGGCTCAAGAAGGGAATAGCATACCCTGATAAGTATAGAAATCTAACTTGTCCCACAGGAAGTAGGAGGGGAAGGGGGGAAAAAAGGGAGAGGGATGGTCAGAAGGGAGGGGAGAAGTAGCAAGTGGAAAATGGTAAGATAAGGGAGAGGAATAAAGAGGGAGGGTAAACTGAGGAAGGTGGCGGTCAAAAGCACAACTTTGTTGAGGAGGGGAAGGGGAAAGGGAGAAATAAAAGCATAAACAGGGGGTAATAGGATGGGTAAAAAGACACAGATAGAAATCATAACTGTGGACATAAATGGGATGAACTCTCCCATAAAAAGGAAGCAGAGAGCAGAATGGATTAAAAACCATAATCCTACAATATGTTGTTTACAAGAAACACATTGGAAACAGGGGGATACACAAAGGGTAAAGGTAAAAGGCTGGAGTAAAATATATTGCGCCTCAGCTAAAGTAAAAAAAAAAAAAGCAGGTGTAGCAATCCTAATCTCAGACAAAGTAAAAGTAAAGATAGATTTAATTAAAAGAGATAAGGAAGGACATTACGTTCTGATAAAAGGCACCATAAACAATGAAGTAATATCATTGTTTAACATATATACACCAAGTGGTATGGCATACAAATTCTTAGAGGAGAGGTTAAGGGAGTTACAGGAAGAACTATAATATTGGGAGACCTCAATCTCCCCCTTTGTGAACTTGATAAATCTAACCTCAAAATAAATAAGAAAGAAGTTAAGGAGGTGAACAGAATTTTAGAAAAGGCAGATATGATAGACCTCTGGAGAAAACTGAATGGGGATGAAAAGGAATGTACTTTCTTCTCAGCAGTACATGGAACATACTCAATAATTGACCATGTACTAGGGCATAAAAACCTCACAATCCAGTGCAGAAAGGCAGAAATAGTCAATACATCCTTCTCAGATCATGATGCAATAAGAATTATTTGTAACAAAGAACCATGGAAAAATAAGCTAAAAATTAATTGGAAACTAAATAATCTAATTCTAAAGAATGTGTGGGCCATAGAAGAAATCAGAGAAACAATTAATAATTTCATTCAAGAGAATGACAATAATGAAACAACATACCAAAACTTATGGGATGCAGCAAAAGCAGTTCTTAGGGGAAGTTTTATATCCCTAAATGCTTACATGAATAAAATAGGGAAAAAGGAGATCAATGATCTGGGCATACAGCTGAAAAAGCTACAAAAAGAGTAAATTGAAAATCCCCAATTAAATACCAAATTAGAAATACTGAAAATCAAAGGAGAGATTAATAAAATTGAAACCAAGAAAACTATTGAATTAATAAATAAAACAAAGAGCTGGCTTTATGAAAAAACCAATAAAATTGATAAACCTTTGGTCAATTTGATTAAAAAAAAGACAGAAGAAAATCAAATTACCAGTATCAAAAATGAAAAGGGTGAGTTCACTTCTAATGAAGAGGAAAACAAAACAACAATTAGGAATTATTTTGCCCAATTGTATGCCCATACATTTGACAACCTTAGAAATGTGGATGAATATCTACAAAAACATAAATTGCCCAGGTTAACAGAAAAGGAAGTAAAATTTCTCAATAACCCCATCTCAGAAAAAGAAATTGAGCAAGCCATCAATGAACTCCCTAGGAAAAAATCTTCAGGGCCAGATGGTTTTACAGGTAAATTCTATCAAACATTTAAAAAATGACTAATTCCTACACTTTGTAGACTATTTGGGAAAATCGGTGAAGAAGGAGTCCTACCAAATTCTTTTTATGATACAAATATGGTACTAATACCCAAACCAGGTAGAGCCAAAACAGAGAAAGAAAATTATAGACCAATTTCCCTAATGAATATTGATGCAAAAATTTTAAATAAAATATTAGCAAAAAGATTGCAGCAACTTATCACAAGAATAATACACTATGACCAGGTAGGATTTATTCCATGAATGCAAGGCTGGTTCAATATTAGGAAAACGATTAGCATAATTGACCATATCAACAACGAAACTACTAGAAACCATATGTTCATCTCAATAGAGGCAGAAAATGCCTTTGACAAAATACAACACCCATTCCTATTAAAAACACTAGAAAGCATAGGAATAAATGGAGCCTTCCTTAAAATTATAAATAGCATCTACCTAAAACCATCAACAAGCATTATTTGTAATGGGGATAAGCTAGATGCATTCCCAATAACATCAGGGGTGAAACAAGGATGTCCATTATCACCCCTACTATTCAATTTGGTACTAGAAACGTTAGCTGTAGTAATAGGAGAAGAAAAAGAAATTGAAGGAATTAGACTAGGCAAAGAAGAAGCTAAATTATCACTTTTTGCAGATGATTTACTTAGACAATCCTAGAGAATCAAGTAAAAAACTACTTGAAATAATAAAGAACTTTAGCAAAGTTGCAAGATATAAAATAAACCCACATAAATCCTCAGCATTCCTATACATTACTAAAAAAGCCCAACAGCAAGATATAGAAAGAGAGACTCCATTCAAAGTTACTGTAGACACTATAAAATATTTGGGAGTCTACCTTCCAAGACAAACCCAGGGCCCATATGAACATAATTATGAAACACTTTTCACATGAATAAAGTCAGATCTATATAGATGGAAAAATATCAGTTGCTCATGGTTAGGCCGAGCTAATGTAATAAAAATGACAATTTTACCTAAATTAATCTATCTGTTCAGTGCCATACCAATCAAACTACCAAAAAATTATTTTACAGAGCTGGATAAAATAATAACAAAATTCATCTGGAAGAACAAGAGGTCTCGAATATCTAAGGTATTGATGAAAAGAAATTCTAGAGAAGGTGGCCTAGCCATACCAGATATTAAACTGTACTATAGAGCCGCAGTCATCAAAACTACCTGGTACTGGCTAAGAAACGGAGGTGTGGATCAGTGGAATAGGATAGGAACACAAGATGGAGAAGTCAACAACTATAGCATTCTACTCTTTGATAAACCCAAAGAGGCCAGATTCTGGGCTAATAATTCACTATTTCACAAAAACTGTTGGGAAAATTGGAAAATGGTAGGGCAGAAACTGGGCATACACCAGTATCTTACACCATATACCAAAATAAAGTCAAAATGCATTCATGATTTAGGAGTAAAGGCTGATACTATAAGCAATTTGGGAGAGCAAGGAACAGTTTACCTATCAGATTTATGGGAAAGGGAAGAATTCATGACCCAACAAGAGATAGAGAACATTACAAAATGCAAAATGGATAATTTTGATTATGTTAAATTGAAATGTTTTTGTACAAAAAAAGCCAATGCAACAAAAATTAGGAGGGAAGCAGAAAATTGGGAGAAAATCTTTACAACTAGTATCTCTGATAAAGGCCTCATTTCTAAAATATACAGGGAATTGAGACAAATATATAGGAATACAAGTCATTCCCCAATTGAGAAATGGTCAGAGGATATGAACAGGCAGTTTTCAGAGGAAGAAATTAAAGCTATCTATAGGCATATGAAAAAATGTTCTAAATCACTACTGATGAGAGAAATGCAAATCAAAACAACTCTTAGATACCACATCTCTCTTGTCAGATTGGCTAAAATAACAAAACAGGAAAATGATAAATGCTGAAAAGGATGTGGGAAAATTGGAACTTTGTTACATTGCTGGTGGAGTTGTGAGCTGATCCAGCCATTTTGGAGAGCAATTTGGAAATATGCCCAAAGGGCTATAAAAATGTTCATACCCTTTGACCCAGCAATACCACTTCCAGGGTTGTATCACAAAGAAATCACACAAGTGGGGAAAGGACCCAAATGTACAAAAACATTTATTAGCGGCTCTTTTTGTGGTAGCTAAGAATTGGAAATCAAAGGGATGCCCATCAATTGGGAAATGGCTGAACAAGCTGTGGTATATGAAGGTAATGGAATGGGGATGATACGGACTTCATAACAACATGGAAAAACCTTCACGGCATAATGCTGAGTGAGAGGAGCAGAGCCAGGAGAACATTATACACAACCACAGATATATGGATTCTGTGAGGACCAACCCTGACAGACTTCGCTCTCCTCAGCAACACAAGGTACAAAGACAACTCCAAAGGACTCACGATGGAGAATGCTATCTACATCCAGAGAAAGAACTATGAAATATGAATGCAGATTGAGGCACACTTCATGCTAGCCTTCCCCTCCCCCTTTTTTTTTCTTTTTCTGTCTTTTGTTTTTGTTTTTGGGTTTTTTTGTTGTTGTTGTTTTTCCTGTTTCTTCTTTTGCATGATTCATTTCATTGATCACAGTTCTTTTCCATAACTTGACTAGTGTATAAATTAATTCAATGCGAAGTTATATGTGGAAGCTATATGGGATTCCAGGCCGTCTTGGGGAGGGGGGTGGAGGGAGGGAAGAAAATCTGGAACTCAAAATTATGTAGAACCGAATGCTGTAAACTAAAAATAAAAAAAAATAAAATAAGAAAGGTAAATCTGAAAAAAATAAAAAGAAATAAAGTAGGCAAACAGACTAGGTGACATATAAATTCATATTGTTTAATCCCTTGAAGCTACCAGATACATGACCATGGAATGAGAAAGAAACTTCTGATTGACTGGAAGAAGACAGACAAGGTTTAAGTAATGACTCCCAACTGCATTTTATGATCTCCATATCAAAGAAGGAAGTTCTTAGGTAAACAAGACAATTGACAAAGTAGGGTGACTTAGAGATTATGATCAGAAGATGTCTTTAGCCCATTGTTCTGGCTGCAGACATTCTGTCACCAGCAGAAAAGATACCCCTTGTTAATCTTATCTGGTCTTTGAAGTTGCTGATACAGAAAGGGGGATTTTTAGAATAGAGCAAAGCAGTTTGGAGGCTTTGGATATTATTGGGATTCAAATAATCTGAAAGGATTGACATTTCCTCCTTTTGGTCAAAGGTGAGCAAAAGTGACACTTATAGACCAAGAAAGCTATGACTCTTCTTTAGGGAGTGGGAAAGGAAGTTCTAAAAAAATTCTTCCTTTGCTGACCGGGGAGATGAGCTGAGCTAATCTCTGTGTCTTGAGTGGGCCCCTCAGAGGGCAAACAATCACGGACAGCATTATTCTATTCACTAAGGCAGTGGAACATTTGTGGGCCAAAGTCAGCCCTATTCAGACCCTTAGTAACAGGAGAAAAGAATAATGCAATTGTGCCTTTAAGATTCAAAAGTCTCTTGCCATACAGCTGTCTGGGAGAGGACATCATCAGTGATGTCCTCTGGTCCTTGGTATTTGTTCCAGCCATCTCCGATACAGCATCTCAGCATCTTCTTCTTCTTGTCTTCCTGTAGGAACCAGCTTTCTTTCCATTCTCCTACAAAAGTTACCTTAGCACAAATTTAAGTTACCATTTCTAATCCTAATACCCTGATCATTTTCACAAATTCAAAATTGGAACCTTGACCAATTGTCATGTTTAAGAAATTCACATCAGAACCCAGTTTCTTATACTTTATATTAACCCATTACTAATTTCCCCACCAGGAGGATGAGATTTCACTAAAGAATTAACAACAGGCTCCACTACATGCATAAATACATTAAATAACCAATTTTTAACACAGTACATATAAAATCTTGACCTTTTAGTCATGCCATGTTTCTTTGATGGCATTTACAAAATAAACCACAAGCCATTCTTCTTTTAACATTACTAATTGTAACAAAGCTTCAGACAGGCATGATATTAACAAAATAATATTTTCACAAGTCCTTGACCAAATTGTCTCCATACCATTACCAAGAATTAAAAGGCCCTAACTTATACATGACCCTATACAAGGCCCTTATAAACTACCCTAACTTATACAGGAACAATAGTTCCAGTGCTATGGTAACCTAAAATGTTCCATAATCAATTATTTTAATAGATTTGTTACTGTGCTTACAAAACCTTCTGATTATAGAAATTTGCCACTAAGAGATTACGGACTTATGGTAAGGGGACCATATTTTCCCCAGCTTCCTGTCAACTCCAGGCAGAAGTAGCGTCAAACTGCAAGCTGCATTGAGCCAGGCTTAAAATCTGCCAGGTTTCAGTTAAGGAAGTCAAGAGAGTCCCACCTCAGCATATACAGAAATTGCTCTCTCAACCCTCCCATGAAATCATACCTGCACTTCATGCCTCGCCCCCCCTACCCAGCAGGGCTGCTTGGCATCTTTGGTCAGCCTTCCTCGATATTCAAACCTGGAGTTAGACTCAGAAAAGCAGTCAGTTAACAGTCACATTAAGTCTTTGAAAAGCAAGTTCCAAAAATCAGTTTAAGATATGACTATAATCTCACATTGCTTAAGGAACATCCTTAAAGCTAACTCAAAATAGCTTCCATGCATTTCCTCCCTTATTCATAAAATCTTCCCATTAAGATAATGAATTATTGCTCTAACACATTTGCATCAGTTACAGGCTCTGGACCCTATTGAAGTTACTAAATTGATAGTAAATGATTATCATCACCAAATTGTAAATTTCTCTGATTTAATTCCAGCAATTAATTACACCATTTGTCTTAATACCCAATTGCTCTTACATCACTTTGAAACATTTAAGGACCTCATTCCACATAAAAAATATCTTTAAATCCCAGCCTTAGTCTATGGGATAATGATTCAACCTTACATTTGTATCTTTATTTCACAGACTTCTTTTCCCTTTGTCCAAATTGGAGTGGGGAGGGGAGGGTAGAAATGGTGAGAAGATTTGTAATTCAAACTCTTGTGGAAATCAATGTTGAAAACTAAAAATATTAAATAAATAAATAACTAAAAAAAATAAACTAAGCTGATGTAAAATATACTTATTCCCAAAGTATTATATAGAATTCCTAGATATCACAAAGTTCCTTAGTCAAAAAGGTGTTGCAATGGGGAAGACACTTAGTTTCTATAAATTAAGAACATATCAAATTAAATTATCTTTATCACAATAACAAAGTTTACCTGGACTTTAAAAACTTACTCCCTAGGAATTCCTCTACACAGAAGACTTTACACAAGATTGATAAAAATTCATGACTATATGGGGCTGGGGTGGGGGACGGACTTATGAAGTATTAGGTCAGAGGGATAGGGGTACAATTCTCAGAAGGCCAGGCTGCAGTCCTGAGGGGGTTGGGACAACCCACAGTTTTGTAAGGTAACTTGTTTTGCATATCAACTGAAAGTCCATAAAGAAAGCTTGGGAATGGGGCGGAGGGAGAGTTGAGTATTTACAAAATAGGCAGAGGCTAAGGCTGGTCAGCGTCAGGTGATTCATGGGTCTGGAATCCGGACTAGGTCAGTTTCAGTCAAACTATAATCTGTTGAGTTCAACATACTATTATGAAAATAGTTTTGATCTCAAAGACCCTGTGAAAGGGTGTTCTGTGTGCAGAGATAGTCTCTTGTCCAAGAGTCACTTGATCAGAGTCGAGTTCCCCCAGTCCCTCATTAAAATAAACCCATCTCTCATTATATTACTTCATTAACTGTTAAGCAATCAGAGTTGATTTCTCCCTGTCAGGAACACCCACTCCTCAAGGGTATTTAAATGCTGAGCAGGCCTCCATGATTCTTCTTGGCTTCTGAGAGTGCCACTGACCTCTTTTATTAATTATTTTCTAGCCATAATTAATAAAATGATTGTTAATTAGCCAGAAATTATGTCTCAGACTTTTCATTCATCATGAAACTTTGCAGCATCTCAGCCTCAGAGGATGCATTGAATGTGCTTTGAGAATCAATGGTATAATGGATAGAGGGCTGGATTTGGAGTCAGGAAGTCTCACTTCAGATCCTTATCTATTAGTTGCATCTCCCTGGGTAAGTAAGTCATTTTACTTCTCTGTGGCTCTTTTTCTTCATCTGTGGAAAGAAGGGCTTGAACTTCAAAATGTCTGTCGTTTCTTCCTGCTGTAACTCCATGATATAGGATTCCATGATACAAGTATCAAGATTCCCTCAAGATCTCAGTGTATCACTCACTAGAGGGGCCTGCTCTCTCTGCCTTCCTTTCTGCTGCCACCACCCCATTACGATGAGTCCAGGTATAGTTGAAAGAGATCAAAAGCTGAAAACAACTTATCTTATATGTAGTTATTATGTACTTTTTCATATTCAGCTGTCAAATCCTGAAAAAAAGTCATGAGTTAAGGAATAAAATGACTTTAATTGATATAACAGGGTAGAAAGTTGCCACCTTGGGATATGTCTCATGAGTGCAGAGCACAATGGATTTCCCAGCTCAGGGAAACACAAAAAAGGTTTTAATGATTTTAGGAGGAAAGGAGGAGGAAGTAGTATGAGGTACCAAGGCCTGGTCATGAGACCCCAGTGGTGCTTGACAAGAAAAAACACTTCATTCTGTTTTGCCCTTCATGCCATGAATCTCAATGGAAGGGGGCAAGGACATTAGGAGTGACTTTGGAAACTGATTTAGCTCTAGCTGACTTGGCTTACAGGGAAAGATATCTGGGTGGGGGGATTTAGGGTGTGCTTCAGCTCAACCCAATTTAGAGTAAATATTTTGAGAGTAGGATTATAAGGACATTACTAGGATCATTAAAGGAGCAGCAAGTAATGTTACATTTGGTATTAACAAATTTCTGTCATTACATTTACAATTATTTTAACAATTTTCTATCACATCTCCTCTATTAGATGTTGAATTCCTCAAGACCAACAACTGGCTTTTACTTTTCTTTGTATTCCCAGTGCTTTGCTCAGTGCCTTTTACATAGTAAGTAGTTAATGAATGTCTGCTGACTGACTACCAGTCATGCACATTACAAGGCTTTTGAATCCAAACTATTAATGCCAAAGGATTGCTTAGGCTGATGGAGAAGCACTGCTTTCCTGGATTTGAATCATTTTCTGATCTTTTGTATTCTTCCAAAAGTCTCCCTGCACTTGTCCATGGGAACAATATTCTTCCCCTGGATTGGAGGCAGCATAGGAAAAGAAGGTGTACAACAAGCAGCCCCTCTGCTTCTTTCTCTTTGTTGAACCACTTCCGGTCAAGGGTGTCAACTCTGAGAACAAATGACCAAAGAGTCACAGAAGTTTTGCAACCACTGTTAACTTCAAAAATACCAAAGAGCTCACACAGGTTAAAAGGGAAAAGCTTTCTTTATTCCACTGGGGGAGAGAAATTAGACGCATGTGTTGGCGCCTCTTCTAGTAGGAGACACAAGGCAGTGGGACTAAACCTTTATTCATACATTTGTGGCTAGACAAAGAATCACAGTGTAGTACAGCAATAATAGTGAGGCACACCAGCAACAATGGGGAAAGGTTGTCTAGTGCCAAAAGTCCATTTGTAGCAAGACTTCATGTCTGGGCCTGTCAGTGCTAGCCCTAGCTCAGGGACTTTCAGTTCTGTGATTTAGTTGCAGCCAAGTTCAGCAAGAGTGGAAAGGATTGTTGTCATGACAAGCTCAGGGCACAGCTTACATTCTGGACCTTAGCTGCAGTAAAGAGTATGTCAAAAAGAGGGGTGATCTTGGAACCTAACAAGGGATTACCTTATTTTCCCTTAAGATGCCTTTGAAAAATGTATGTCAAAATCTATTGTATTTTGAATTCACCAGGAAAGCTTGTTACTTAAAGAAAGCCTGCTATGAGTTCTTTTTAATGGCATTTCCCCTCCCAATGTATTCTTTTTTGTAAGTATGGGTTTTGCAGTACTGGGCTTGCTTAAAGCCTCACTATAAATATCCTCAGCAGCCTTGCCATAAATATCATACAACCAGAAACTTGACCCCAATACCTCCTTTTGTTGTCTCTGCCTTTTGTCGCTATATACATTAAAAAATAAATAAAACCACCACTTGGCTCTTTCTAGGGATGTTAGTGGGAAACACTGTTTGTTTTGCTTTTTATGGTGTTGGCTCAGAGAGGATCTGCAGACCAAAGGAAGAAAAATCAGTTCTTGTTTGTAAGTGGCAGCCTCAGTTAGGGCAAAGCCTGTCTTAAGCCTCTGGAAGCTACAGACTCCCAATTTCCAACCCACGGAACATTTTTTTTTTACCCAGTGCCCTGAGGAAAGCAATAGAATCTCATTCACACCTTGCTATGAATGACTTTACTGTATTACCCTTGCTAGAGAATAACATTTGCATTTGAAACTGGCCTATAAGGAAAAATGGAATGCTCAGATGTCTAGCTTTATAACAGCTGAAAAAGATTTTTGGTCTAGGGATCCTCCCCAGTGCCTTTTCTATCTGGCCATTGCACATAGTAGGTACTTAATAAATGTATGTATAATGAAATACTGAATGAATGAGTGGCATCGTCTGCCAATATGTAAATCAGTGTCCAAAAAAACTTTCAAATAGAAAGGGAGGGGAAAAAAAAGCCTAGGAAGAGTTCTTTGGGTTGATTTCGATTTGCCAAGGTAGATCACTTTTCTAAAGAAAACTTAAAAAAAGTGGTGGGGGTTGGGGAGAAGAAGCTAAAGACAGTAAAAAACAAAAAAAGGAGGAGGACTACTTCCTGTAGCAGCTTAGAAACAGAATTGAAGAGGAATAATTGTCGTGGCTGTTTCTGTTGTTGCTTGTCCTTCTTGAAGAGGACAAATGACATCAGGAAGGTGATGTCTTTTCTTCCAAGTGAATTGGGTTTAAATGAGGCAGGGCTATGCAAAGTCACAAGCCTCACTGTCTCCTCCAGAACCTTCTGGTCCTGTGGCAAGACATAGATCAGAACGACTGGAGATGGTCTCAGATGCAGTGGGATACCTTTGCCTTTTTAAGCTAAGGTCTTTCCCAAGTCTCAGTTTGTCTGAGGAAACACCCATTCAGTCATTAAGGCTAGGTAAGAAATGAGGCAAAAGACAACCTCTTTTACCTACTCAAAAAAAAGTCATTCTGGAAGTGTAAGATCCTCAATGTTTCTGGCCATAACAGAAACAATTGTTATTTACACTCACTCTGAGTCAAAAAAACCCAAAAAATGACCAACAGAGGCTTGGGTTAGGATCTACTACTGACCAATCAGTGAGAGCCAGAGTGATTTGGATTTAAGGCATAGTCAATCCCAGTGGCTTTATCAATGCCTGGTTTTCCAGAGTTCTATTTCAAGAAATTTATATTCCTCATAAGGTCTTTCCCAGGTCTCGTTTTGTCTGAGGCAATACCCATCCAACGATTTAAAGTTGGGCCAGAAATGAGGCAAAAGATGGCCTTGTTTGCTTATTTAATAGATAACAAAGAAAAGAAAAGAAATTCAACTCAATTTGGTAGGGGGAAGACCCTCATGTTTCTGGTCAGATCAGAAACAATTGCTATTTACACCTACACTTAGCCATCAAAAGCCAAACCATAACCAACAGAAGCTTGGGCTGGGACTTATTATGGCCAATCACTGAGAGCTAGAGGAATAATTAATTCATTGGGGAAGGTACATGGAGTAGCAGATAGAGCTGGAGTCAAGAAAACCTCAGTTCAAATCTGGTCTCAGGCACTTACTAACTGTGTGACCCTGGAGAAGTCACTTAACCCAATTTCTCTCAGTAAAATGAGCTGAGAAGGAAATTGGAAACCACTCCAGTATCTTTGCCAAAAAAGAGTCAGATACAACTGAAAGGACTGAATAACAATGACAAAATTAATTCATAGGACCAGAGTCAAATCTGAAAAGGACCTCAGAAATCTTCTGTTCTGAAGAAGTTTATAGATAAAATAAATTGAAGCCAAGAGAAGTTAAATAGCTTTTCAAAAGTCACAGGTATTAAGTAGGAGGCTCTTTGACTGTAGAGCTGGTATTTTTTACCTCTGTGCTACCTGGCTTTTTTTATCCTCTACAGCAACCTCCTCTGTAGGTTTCCTGGTTTCTGTCTTCCTTTTTCTGGACAGGTCTCTTCTCTCCAACTCCCTACCACCAAAACTGTAACATGTTTCATGCTATTTGTCCCCATGTGATTTGTAATACTTGCATTGGTTAAAATTTCCTACTTTTGCATAGCTCTGCTATTGACATAAATTAGTTACCTCTTTGCTGTAAGCCTAACCTAGAAGGCAGGAGAATAGGAAAGATCCCAGGGGAAATCCTCTCGTTGCCTTTTGTAGTATTTTGTCTAGACCTCTCTTTTGTACTTACTACCTTTGTTGTTGAGTCATTTTCAGTTGTATCCAACTCTTTGTGACCCCCTTTTTACAGTTTTCTTGGCAAAATTAGAGTAATTTTCCTTTTCCTTCACCAGGTCATTTTAGAGATGAGGAAATTGAGGCAAACAGGGTACAGTGACTTTCTCAGGGTCACACGGCTAGAAGTGTCAGATCTGAACTCAGGCCCTCTTGATTCCAGGCTCAGCACTCTATCCACTGTGCCACCTAGCTGCTCTCCACGTATTGTCTACTCTCCCTTATTTCATAATTAATTGTGTGTTAGCCTTTCGCCCTTCAGATTGTAAGATCCGTGAGCACAGACCTTGTATCACGTCTCTCTTAGTACTACCTACACCTAGAATAGTGACTTTCTCATTGTAGGTATGTTTATTGAATTGTAGAATTGACTTGAATTCATAATTAATGTACAGAATTGAAGTATCTAATATGTACCTGCAAAAAACTGCTAATATTTTGAATAACAATTAGAATTATATAAAAATATTGATAGACTAAAATAATGAAGCAGCTCTAGCAAAGTGAAGTTTAATTTAAAAAATGTAAAATTATATATTTAGGATAAAAAAAGTTAACACAGAACAAAGAACAAATTGGGCTAAAATGGCTAGCCAACAGTTTATACGGAAAAGATTTAGGGGATTTATCTGACTGCTGACTCCATATATATCAATAAGGTAACATGGTTGTCAACAAAAAAAGGTGAAAGTGGTCTTAGGCTTCATGAATAGAAATAAATGTAGTCGTCTCACTTTTCTTTTCAAATACTGCATTGCTTGTAGAGTATTGTATTTAATTCTGGTAACCCGAGGGCCACATTGACAAGCTAGTGTGTGTTCAGAGGAGGCCAATCAAGATTTTGAAGGGAATCAAAGCTATATCATATGAAGACTACCTGAAGGAATTAGAAATGCATAGCCTAGAGAAGAATGAACATGGGGAAAGAAATAGCTATTTTCAAATGATTGAAGGTCTGTCACATGGAAGATGGGTTGGATTGATTTTGTTTGTCCCCGGAGGAGGAAGCTAAAAACTGGTAAAAAAAAAATACTTTGTTTTTCTTATAGGCCTGTGGCTTAATTGGACACTGTGGAGAAAATCTCTTCACAAATGCCAAGTCTTCAACTGAGCAGCTGAGTTTCAACTTATAGTCTTATAGGGTTGTCTGGATCACTGAGACAACCTGCCCATAGTCAAATATCTTCTAAATGTCAGAAGCCAACCTTGAAACTTCCTGGATTTAAACTTCTGCCTGCCTGTTTCCTTACTTGTAAAACAAGGATGATAATAATACCTACCTCACAAAGTTGTTGTAAGTATCAAATGAGATAACTTTTGTAAAACACTTAGCATGGTGCCTGGCATACAGTAGACATAAATGCTTCTTCCGTTCTGACCCTTCTCTAATCCCTTCTTAGGCAGACGCTAGTTCTATCCATTATGCCATGATGTCTCATTTTAAAGTTGCAGAGGAAAAATGCAACTAAATATAAGGGAGTTTTACCAAATATGTCATTCCTCAGCTCAAGAAACTTCAGAGGTCCTTTGCCTTGAAAATAAAATAGAAACTCCTGTTTGGCATTTAAAGCTCTTTACAATCTGGCTTCAATCTCTTTTTGTAGACTGAATTCACATCACTCCCCCTCACAACACTCCAGTAACAGACAAACTGGCCTATTTGCTGTTCTTAACACACAACATTCTATCTCCCATCTCTAATCCCTTTGCCTGGGCTATCCTCAGAATGTTCTTCTTCATTTCTGCTTCTTAGACTCCCTTGCCCCTTTCAAGGCTCACCTTAGGTGCCATAATGTACTTAATGGTCTTCCTACCAATTGGGTGCCCACATAGAGTCACCCCCACATATCCCTCTCCCGAAGCCTCAGCCATAATATGTGTTATTCCTTCTCTTCCCACACCCCCATTAGAATGTGAACTCCTTGTGGGTCCTAATTGATTAATTTTGTTGTTGTATCTCCAATATCTAGTACTAAGAAGATATGAACTGGACCTATGATTTCATTAGTATAAGGAATTCCCTCTACCAATGCAGGTGAGCACCTTTTCTATAATTTATAACAATATATACAACTCTTAAAGAGTTGTCTAGAGCACTGAGAAGTTAAATGACTTGCCCAGTGTCAAAGAACTAGTGTGTGTAATAATTAGGAGCTGAAGCCAGGATTTCCTGATTCTGAGACCAGTTCTCTATCCACCATGCAAAACTGGTACTTCACCAGCCAAATAGTGGGTGATTGATCACTGTAATGTGCTGTAGCCTGCTCATATTCAATACAGCAGAGTCCTGCCCCTGGTGCAAGCAAAAGGACCCCTGTAATCTCCTTCTGACCGTTGTCTGACCCCCTCACAAATGTGGGCTGAGAGGTCAGGAAACTGTCACCGTTGTCAGTGATTCAGTCACCACCGAGGTCTACTGCTGTTTTGCTGAAGTGTGTGTGCTTCACTCTTACTTCAGTGCAATAGATCTTTCCTGACAAATTTTTAAGATGTCTTGGGCTGGAAAATTATTTTACCCCATCTTTTTGTAGGTCCTGCCACTCCAGAATTTGTTTTGAGATGTTATTTAAATTGTTTGGAGGAGAGTTCAGATGAGTCCCTGCCCTTTCTCCACCATTTTGGTTCCAATCTGCTCATATTCAATATGTACCTCCCCATTTCCTTTTGGATAATCCTTAACTAGAATTCTTTGTAAATTGCAGTGTAATATAATTTGTAGATGTGCAGCACTAATGGGAGATCATAGGTATTCAAAACATTGACTTTTGTCTTAGAGAGTTGTTTAAGGTAATTAAAAGAACTTTGCAATTTCCTAAATGCAGTCAAAACACTTTTTCCCTGTTCTAGTCCTAGTTCACCGTCCATTTATAACGTCCAAGTCATGTATAAATATCTGTATCTAGCCAGTATTGCAAAGTATCTAGAGATCTGGCCTAAAGCCAAGAAAAAACTATTCAAATCCTGTCTCTGAAACATATTGTTTGTGCAAGCCATTTCATTTTGCGATGCTCTAAAGCAATGTTTTAAGATTGTAAGTTGAAGAGAAACCCTGACTTGCTTTGATTGAGTTTTGTTACGTAGTTCTCTATACAAATGAAATCACCAATCCAATCCCTATCCCCATCTCTAGTCTATCTATAGAAATGTATGTACGTATGTATGTGTGTATGCCATATACACATATACATATATACATATATACTATAGATTAGATATAGATACAAATATGCTGATAGAATACCCCTATAGGTCATCCATTACCTGCATATTACAGCCTGAACAACAGAAATTTTCCACCTTGATTTTATCTTTGTTGCTTGTTAGGCCAAACACTGTTGAGTAATTATGAATCTTCTTTAAGATACTTTGTAATATCTAGGCTTGACACAATGAGCACAATGTCAACTAACATAAGAGCTCTTTGAGGACCTCATGCTCTACAGGGAATCTTTCTTCAACTTGGACTCTGAACAGAATCTCCTCTATGACAATGGTGAACAGTTTTGGTGGATATATCCTTTCCCTTTTATGCCTTAGTTCATGTGAATAATCACATATATATATATATATATATATATATATATATATATGGATATATTTGGAACACTATGTGATTCCCTCCTTAATGCCTTGTCCCTGGGCCTTTCTTTGGGAAAAAAAGCCATTATGCTTGATAGACTAACTTAAAACCATTATAATTAATAAATTTTTACCTAAGTTAAAATATAATGCATCCAAGTGTTATAATAATAGCTTTAAAAGGCCTGAGTCGTTAGTTTTATAGTCTTGTAAACAGATAATTATATGCTGCTCCCATTGTGCTGCAAAATAACATTCCCAAGAGATTAAATACTTTATATTCTGTAACATAACATAAAAAGAACAAAATAGGTCCAGAAAACTGGCATAAAAGAAATTGCAAGCAAAGACAGTGGAATTCCATAGTTTGTACTCTGTATAGGTTAAATACTAAAGTAAGCAGCTAGGTGGCACAGTGGATAGAGCATCCAGGTGGCCTGGAATCAGGAAAACCTGAATTCAAATCTGGCCTCAGACGCTTACTAGCTGTATGACCCTGAGCAAGTCACTTAACCCTGTTTTGCCTCAGTTTCTTCATCTATAAAATGACCTGGAGAAGAAAATGACAAATCACTCTAGTATGTTTGACAAGAAAATCCTAAATGGGGTCAAGAAGAATCACACATGACTGAAATGACTCAACAACAACAAAAGAATTAGACCTGAGATAATTTGGATTATCATTGGGTGGCCCACCTGACACTGGCAAGACATCAATAAGAGTTGGATAGAAGGCATGCAGGGACTTTGTTCTGCACTATTTGAGGGAACACTCATATTAATGAGATCACAACATAATGTAGCTGGACTCAAAGTCAGGCAGACGTGGGTATGAATTCTGCCCAAGGACCCGCCCCCATCTCCTCCCCCCCCACCATGTGACTTAATCTTTTCAAACCTGTTTCCTCTGTAGTATCATTTATTACATTGGATTGTTTTGAGACTCAAATGAGTTCATATGTATAGATTTCTTTGAAAATCTTAAAGGACTATGTACTAATAATAACTTATTATTACTTAAGTTTTCTTTGAACACTTTCATGATGCTCCTATCTTCCAAACCGAAAGTCAGAACACATACTTTTGGAAAAACCTAATGAAATGTACACTTTCCTTGAAAGAAGGCTGTGATTTAATAAACAGATATAAAGCATGGAACATATTTTATTTGGTACATTTACCATTAAACCTTTGAATGTTAAGTACAAATGGGTC
Source organism: Trichosurus vulpecula (assembly GCF_011100635.1). Taxonomy (NCBI): domain Eukaryota; kingdom Metazoa; phylum Chordata; class Mammalia; order Diprotodontia; family Phalangeridae; genus Trichosurus; species Trichosurus vulpecula. The sequence continues at coordinate 206,042,262 of NC_050579.1, forward strand.
ACTGTTAACTGTCTCTAATCTCTACAGTTGAGAAAAGGAAGTGAGTAATAAAGGGAAAATACTATTTCTATTGTTCTTTTTAGAGTTAACACAACAAGCTTCTATTTAGTCTGTAGGTGTAAGGCAACATGATGTTGCAAGATTTTCATGCCTCTAAGAAAAACCTCTGAAATTTCCCAGCTTTCTGTCTTCTGCCAGCTGACAGCACCATGGAAACAGAGAATGGATCAGCAAAACGCTGGTCAAATAGTTTTTAAATACCCACTGTTAAAAAAAAAGACACACAAAGTTAACCTACAATTTTACATACTTTAAAAGCCAGAGGAGTGTTTAAAACTGACCCAATTTTTACTGATCTGAAAAAAATATCTATCAGTAACACCCCTATTTTGGAAGGGGAGGAAATACTTCTGTCTTCAATGGTTCTAGAGAAAAAGAGAGACATATTTGTTCTGTCACTTTCCAATCGGGTTTCCTCACTTTTAGGAGTTCACAGGTTAGTAGTTCTTAGAGAAAGAAAGAAAGATCCTTAAGGAAATATATACTCACCTTTAAAAAATTTCCCCCAAGAGAAACTATTAACTGACACTTTTTACCTAAATCCTATGTCTAAGAACTAGATGGGGCTTGTGGTATATTAGAGGACTGGACTGAGTTGAATGACCCCCAATGTAGTCCAAGCTCAGCCACTCAGTAACTGTGTGACTTTGTGCAAGTCTTGTCATGTCTCCATGCCTAAGATTCCTGAGGTATAAAATAAGGTGATTGAAGTGGTACTCTGCTTCCAACTCTAAGTACACACTCTGACTAATCCTGATTCACTCTTTCCCTCTGATTTATGTTGTCCCAGGTGGTCATCCTTCTAGATTTCCTTACATTTTCTCTGGACAGTTCTGTGGGCTATTTTTTTACTCAGCTTGTGGTACAGCCTAGGAAATCCCAAGTCTGATACTTATTGGGTCTAATATTCCCTAGAAGTCTGGAAAAGGAGTGGGTATGTGGGAAAAGATAATGTATGGGGATCTGTGAGGCAGATTGTAAGCCATTAATGCCCATTCATCCAGGGCAACTCACTGTCCCACATAAAATGAAAAGTGGGTGAGGCATCTTACTCGTGATTCATTTACCTGGAGCACATTCACCTGTCCTCATAGAGGTACCAGCTATAGATAGTTGGTGATTTGAGGTTCAGGAGAGAGAGGAAAGGGTGGGCATGCTGGAGGGCAAGGGAAATTTTCTCAATTACACCTGTGCAAGTGCTTCTGAGGGTGCCCAGGTGGCATTCAGGTATCATTGCCCTGAAGAGCTGAAGGGGATAGGCTGAAGCTTACAGAGAAGCAGGAAAGGCAGACTGGGATAATGTTTGGTGATTGTGAGTAAAGAGTATATATGGTTGGGTCAGAAACAAGTTACGCAATCATATAAGAGGGAGGGTGAGTTGCAACCTATCTTTCTACGATCTGTTTGGTTGAACCCTTGGGGTCATTCAATGGCCCTTGCTTTGGAAAACACTTCTTTAAAATGCTAAGAAGCTTGAGTGGAATCAAGGATTCTACCTGGTTTCAAGAACAAAAATGAGCAAAATTGTCTTCGATCCCACAAATTACAATTAATTGTGATCCCCCCCAAAAAATCTCCATTGCATAAATCTATTTCCATTTTCCTACGAGTTTACTTTCTCTTTAATTGACAGTACCATCTATAGCATTGCATCAATACTTTACTGACTTAATTAAGCAGATAGAACAGCTAAAACTACCTTAGAGATAGGGGAAAAATAAATTCTGAAATGAGTCTAAATAGTATTTCATACTTAAGGATATTAGATTGAACAAACATAGTCAGCATTTCTAGAAATTCATTTCTATCAACTTTTCTCCATATAAATTCATTCATTATGAAAACAATGATTGATTTCTTACTTATAGTCATAGTCCTAGGTTAGCCATTGGGGATTTATCTTTTTGTCCATGCTTTGATTTTAAAGTTATAGAGAATTCCTGGTGTAGAAACTCCTTGTACTGATACAGATTGGCAGATCAACTGAAATTGTATAGCCTTAGTTACCCAAAGCACTGAGAAGTTAATATACTTGTTCATAGTCACAATACTTGTTAAGTATTTTCAGAGGCAGTATTTGAATCCCAGTCATCCCCACTCTAAAGCAAGCACTCCACCATTATAACATGCTGCCTTTAAGAGTATGCCAAAAAAACAACATCAAACAATGACAACAATAAAGACAACCACAATAACAAAACCTGGTCCATGCCTTCAAGAAGCTTACAATCCAATTGTGGCATCCAAAGATTTTAAATATTAACTATCCCTCCAAAAGATTGCCATAATTTTTCAAAATGAAAAATCCTATGAAGCTTTGATCTTTCAAAGGATCTGTAGTCTCACCAATAAAGACACTGTGATGGTGAATATTTCAAGTGCACATCTTCTTATCCTGTGTGACTTTTATTAACATCCTTCAATAAATCCTCAACAAAATGTCTATTTCACAGGATAAAGACCTTTTTTCCCCTGGATCTCTTGACATTAAATAGATATGAGCACAGCCATCGGAAGGTCCACCTGATATCTCTTGCTTTCCCTACATGACTGGCTGAACCTTATTCAAAGAATGCATCTTGTCAATTATATCTTTAACATTGCTGCTTGTGCACAATTCTTTTTTTTTCTTTTCGTTAATATAAATTTATTTATTTTCAGTATTCAACATTCACTTCCATAAGATTTTGAATTCCAAATTTTTTCCCTATCTCTCCCTTCCCCCCAGCCCAGGACAGCATGCATTTTGATTACCCCTTCCTACAATCTGCCCTTACTTCTATTACCCTCCTCCCCTTTTCTTATCCCCTTCCCTTTTATTTTCCTATAGGGCAAGATAGATTTCTATACCCCATTGCCTATATATATTATTTCCCAGTTGCATGTACAAACAATTTTTAACACCACAATTCTTTATTGGTAACACAGTGCAGTGCATTTACCCTGCCACAAACTTTTCAAATGCCCTTTGGGTGAGTCAAACTTTAATTCTTTTAAATACCATGGTATTCCATGATTCACAGCTGTACAATGGAGGTGGCACATTTTTTAGACTGTGATCTAATGTCTGAATTTCCCATGTACCTTATGAAGAAGTAGAAATGGCATTCATAAGAACAAAGATGAAAAGAATACCTGAAATGGACCCAGAGAAATTCCGTGCTGGAGATGAGACTGTTTTGAAACTGGTTAAGTGATTATTTTTCAAGATATCAGAAGGAGAGAATACTAAATGTCCCTCCCCCCCAAAAAAAAACAACCCAAACAACGACAAAAAGACCATGGATAGTATTACTTAAGATAAAAGGAAACCATTTAAAAATATTACTAATTAGCAGATCTTAATTTCTACAGATGTTTTTTTGGCTGTGAGATGTGAAATGTTACAATCTCCAAATAACTGAAAATTAATATATAGAGGGTAATGAAAAGATATATGTCTGATTTTGGCAAGCTGCAATATAAACCAATGAGGGCACAGATAAGAGTTGAAGGGTGAAGACAACGGATAGGTTCTAAGCTCTAACATTGAAGAGAACATAGAAATCGACAAGAATAGATATACATTTGAGTATCTGAATGCTGAGTAGATTCCTGCTTTCCTAATTCTGCAAATTTTTATAAGAGTAATCTATACATGGACCCAAACATTACTGTTGGAGATATAAGAAGGGAAGGAATGGCTAGGCTTTCACAAATGATATTTTACACAAAACCACATCTTTATAGTAACACAGTTGTCAGAAAGGTATAGAAAAAATACACTATCACTCTGGGTTTATTGTTTGTTGGTTATTCCACCAGTTTGATCTTGAAGTTCAAGATACTGAGATAGAGCCAGATGCTAAGCTGATCTAACAACAGATCCTGCTGATAATAGACAAACTTATTCAGTGGCCTAACGAGGAGGCATATGCCCTGAATGCTTCACTGTTGCCTCATTCTGTATTTTGGTTCTGATTTATAAGAAATAAAATAACATACATGATAATCTCAGACAACTAACCTTTACTAGAACTGGAAGCAGAGGACCCACGGAGGTTACTGAATGACCGAATCCATTGAGTATAGCACCCGACACCAAAGCTATTACACCCAGATGTTTAGTCTTATCTGACCTATACACAGTTGGTAATAAGATCACATATGTAGATATAGAAATATACATATAGATATATCCTATAAGATTCCTTGGAAGATACAACAGAGATAACTATGCATAAGTATTCTCTGCTCATTAGTGTGAAGAGAAACATTAACAATGAGAGATAGGTTTGCCTAAAGTATTTGCCACTGACATAGAGGTTATCCAGTATTGAATGGATGGATGAATGGATGAATGAAGGATGCCTTATGGATAGTGTTCTCCAGGTGCTCCCATTTGAAGATGGCATTGTGTCCTGTATCACCAAGACCTAGAATATGGCAAGGCTTCCTAAATGGGATGCATAATCATTTAACTAATTTAACTAACTAATCACACATATAGAACCTAATCAGTATCAATGTAATTGAAATTTGGAAATTCACTCTCTGATCTAATCATAAAGAATATTAAAACTCAAGTTTAAGTACTTGAAAGATCTATGATTTCATGAACTTGGGAAATTTCCTGTACCAATTGGTCTACGAAAGTAGTTAAAATATTAATATCTTTTAATAAATCCTCTCCAAACTGTCTGTTTCACAGGATAAAAGCCTTTTTCCCCCAGATCTCTTGACATTAAATGGATATGAACACAGCCATTGGAAGGTCCGTCTGATATCTCTTGTTTTCCCTACATGACTGGATGAACCTTATTCAAAGAATGCATCATTTCAATTATATCTTCACATAGCTACTAAGGGTCAAAGGAAACTCATGATCGTAGAAATTCCTGACTCCTGACTCCAAAACTCTACTCACTGGACATGCTGCCTCTGGAAGATTAAATATTCAAATAAAAAAAGAGAAGATAGTCCCTTCCCTGAAGGAGCTTACATTATAATAGTAGGAATCAATAAATTTAGTGAAGAAGTAGACAGGGAAGTGTTTTTTGGTCTGGAAGTCATAGGGACAATGAGTTGATCCATAGGGCAGCTAACTGACATGCCCTTTGTAAAAATAATGGAGTACTAAATTGATTGTTTTACCCTAAGCAAGAAGTGGAAAGCAGGAGAATATGGACACTGGTAATAGAACAGACAAGATTGTGGATGCCTAGATGGGATGTGATACATGGTTTGGTCTAGAGTGAGGTTGATATCATGGGCTAAATGAGTTGGAACTCACCAATTAAGACAGTTTACATCTATAATGAGGATTTTTTTTTAAAAAAGTATATGAATTCCTGGGAGACTGGGAGCACTATTTCTGTTGTTCTAGTCTAGAGGACTCATCTCCAAGGGAAAGGAAAGATGGTTGTGACAGAGCAGATGGTAAGATGGCCCAGGTGGACTCCAGGTAAATAAAGCTTATCTCTTCCAGAAACAGAAGTCTATGCAGAACCAGTCCATGGGATTTGAGTAGGAGATCAGGAGAAGAAGAAGGGATGTTGCATAGGTTTCAGCTGAAAGCACATCTAATGGAAACCATGTCCAGTTGTGAAAATGTTACAGGAAAGAGAAATGCATGGGATTGTGGCAGGTGCAGAAGATGCTACCGAAATACTAGGTGGGATTGAACAGGTTCTCTGAAAAATCCAAGGCCCACATCTCCCAGTCGTCCAGGGCATTCCTTCATCTTCCTTAGTCCTTTCAGCTTTAGCCTTCCCCTATCAATGATGCTTCTTTTCCTTCTAGAAGGGATCTAGTTGCATGAATCACCTGCTGCCGGGTGGTTGGTGGTCAGGAGCTCTTGGCTTCAGGAATTCACAAGATTATTGCTATAGCTAGATCTATCCATTTCCCAGAATGACAACTCATTGGCCTGTGTTCAGGGAAGAAAACAAAAAACAGAGTCAGACAAGCCAAAGATTTAAGCACATGTTCTTTATGTTATGTGCTTAAAGCCATCATTGCTTCTGATGAGGAAGGAAAAAGAGAGGAGGGAAGAAATAACATCTCTTCCTTACCCCTGTCTACTAGAAATCCATGAAAGAGAAAATGCCAGAAAATCCCAAAAGGGAGAGTGTAGGTAATGGCTAGAACCATATTCTTGATTGAATGATTAAAAGGCAGTCTAGTCAGGTCCTTGAAAACCTAAAGAGTGCCCAGATCAATTGCCAATTGAAAGAGGTTGAATAAATATAATGAACTTAAAAGATATGCATATTAGTTCCTGCTTATTCTACAAATATATTGCTTAGCCTGCTGGAGCTATTCTTAATGACCACTCTTCTTTCTATTATTTCTCTACATCTTTTATTTCCATATGTGCTTTTCAAGCAAAAACTATTTTTAAATCTGCATCTTACCCAATAATTTTCCTGAATTCTCATAACATGTGTGCACTGTTCTTTCATTTAAATAAATCATGACAGAAAGACCCCAGAGGCAAACATCTGAAAGATATTCTAAGGTTTGTCCATTTTTTAACTTCAACTCCTCAAGCAAAAAAAAAATTGAAGTGGGTGAATAAAGGAGGTCAGGCATGGCCCCAAGAAATTCAGCTGTCTTCCCTATGAGCATCTAATCAGAAATCCTGTACTGATCAGCTTTAGAACACTTATTCTGTGATGTTTTAGGTAATAGGATAAGTCTAAGGTGAATTCTCTAGTTCTCAGGCATGCATTTGGATGACAAAAGTGAGGGTTATAATTGGCGCTTCTATAATAAAAATTAATAAAGTATTATCTTACTTAAAAGTTAATGGTATATGATATTATATACATTTTAGAGATAATTAAACCAAGACTCAAAGAGATTTAAGTGACTTGCCCAGAGTCACACAGCTAGAAAAAGATGACTTGAGCTCAAGGATGAAACTCAGGTCTTGTGTCTCCAAGTTCATTACTTTATCCACTACCCCATAAAGTTCCCAACCTCTAGGTTGAGCTCCTTAGAAGGTCATGTGATATTTCTGGGAATTCTTATGAGCCCTAAACATTGTGACTTTGATCTTTATTGACAACAAAATATACAATGTGACAAAGTATGAAAAATAAACCAAAATATCTTGTGGAGACCAAATAAATGATCTTTTAGGCATCTATATTATTATTTTTCGAATGTGTGTAGATGCTATGATAAGTAAAATAAAAATTCATTTCAAAGCAAAAAAACAATTAATGGCATTAAAGATGGAGCATAATGTAGTAGACAGACTTAACATCATGGTGAGAAGAACTGAGTTCATGTCAGCCTCTACTGGTTGTGTCACCATGGGCAAGTCACTTAAATTCTTAGTGCACCAAGCAACTCTTCATTCTAGGATAGTTTCTGATCTATTTTGAAAGAGGAAGTTTACTTTCTGGAAAATCCTTATATCAATGAAACCATAGTTCTAAGTTTTGCAAATGGCAATGAAGAATGCCTGGACCTCCTCAGCAATAAGAACTCAGTACTGTCAGGTATCGATTGTTGCCAACTTTAGCAATCAACACCAGAAACAACTTCCAACCTCATTCTGACTCTCACTCTGAAACAACTGAGTTCTTAATGGTGAGTTCAGAAATGTTCTGAACAGAAGAGTTCTGAAACAATTACCAAACTCTTTTGGAATCTCTGAGTTGGTTGCCTCCCTCCCATTAGCTGTTACTTTGATTGTCACAATGCTCATCTTGTTAATCTTGGAGCTTAGATGTGAATTTATCTAATGTGATTGACATGGCTACATATTGATATAGCCTATTTATAAATAAGATAAGCAAGGATCATCTACTATAAGAAAATTCCAGCCGCAATCCATTCTATCCCTACTGCATTTAAACAGTTGATTCCATGAGACATAGCCTTACAAAGTTATTTCTGCATAATATTAGAAAAGAGTAAAACCCAGTGCATCAAAGCTCTCAGAATATATCTTTCATTCAAGACTGCAAATCTTTACCAGAACAGACACCCATCCTCCATTTGGAATGGAAGCCAAACCTCAAGAGTCCACTTCCTGTAGGATCGATGTCCAGTCAGTTGGGGATACTTGGGAACTCAGGGTGCTCCAATTGGTCTGTCTCCTCCTGTAGGGCAGCCTGCCTCTGGCAGACAGATCGGCACCAAGCAGACTTGATCGGGTGCTGATTCCTCATCCATACAATCAGATGATCCTTATTCTTCAAGTCTGCAGTACTTGCCAAGGTGAGGGGAAGGAGATATTTCTCCTAAGTGGACAGGGTATAAACAGCCTGCATCTCTCAGTCCTGTCTAGGCATACAAAGGAAGAATGCTCAGTCACCCTGAGGAAGAACAACACAGGTACCCATAGCCCAATATTTCCTCTTACATTCAGTCAAACTCCTTTTAAAAATGTCAACCCTTCAGTTGTTTTTTTATTCCCTGTAATGCCTAAGATTATTCCAGGTATGAGGTTACATTTCTCTTCCCAAGAATATCTTTATCTCTTCTGTCCGCTTCATCTTATATTTTCAATTAATGATCAACTTGCCACTTCTACCTATGACAATATTCTAATCTATCCCCCTTTTTAATGCTCTTACCATCAGCATCATAGGTCAAGCTTTTAACTCTTGTTTGTACTACCGAAATAGCCTCCTAAGTATTCGGCACCTAATTCAGTACCTGGCATCTGGCAGGCTGTTAATAAATTGACTGATTGAATTGACTGAATTATTACCTACTCTATACTTCCTGTGCTTGGCTAGCAAATAACTCTTCCTAATACCTAGTTCTAACCATAGATACCATTGAACTCAAATAGCTTCCATGGCTCCCCATTACCTGCTGAAAAAATAGATCAAACTCCATTTCCTGACATTAGAAAGTACTCTTTAATCTGGCTCCAGCTTACCTTTTAAGTTTTTTTCGCTCACATTATCCTTCTTCATGTGCTCAATATTTAAGATAAATTAGACTAATTGATACTCCCACAATACCCTGCATTCTGCCCCCCCACCGCCCCAGGAATGGCATGAAATTCTACCAGTCCTACAAAAGATAGCCCAAATGCTATGTCTTCCATGAAACTCACTGTTCTACCCTCCCCCATCCTCCCCACCTCAAGCTGGTCATGATTTTTCCCTCATCTGAACTCATTATTTCCTTTGCATTTATATACTCTTAGTGGTGGTATGTCACAGCGGACAAGGGTTTAAGCAGAAGTAATAAAACCAGGGTTCAATTCTTGTCTTTGACATGTCATGGGCTATGTTTTAGTGCTCTGCCAACTCTATAAGACCAAAAGTTTCAGAAAATATGCTGACCAGCATTGACAGAAGCAGGTTCCTCACCTGATAGTTCCATATAGGAATCAATTAAATTAGAAGTCTTTTATCATATATAATTTGTATTCTTTATGGAATATATATGTGTATGCCTACACATACACACACACACACACACACACATATATATACATATATATGTATATATATATGTGTGTGTATATATATATCCTATGTGTAGTTCAACACAGTAAGAGATACAGAAATATAAATAATATCTTCACTAAAACTGTTTACAATTTAATAGGCATGTTGTAGAATATCTATATATACACATACAACATATATTACATACACATCATGTATATGATGTTATATAATATATGCACACAACATATATTATATACACATTGTATAATATATATTGTATGTATATATTATATATGTAAGTATATACTTACACGTACATACATAAAACTTAAGTCTACTAGAATGTAAACAACTTTAGAGAAGAAACTACCTTATTTATCTTTCTGTATGTCTTACTGTATAGCACAATTCATTAAAAATAGCAAGTTAATGAATCTCATATAAACTAACTAATAGATCTGGGACCTCAGTGGTGAAAATATTTCCTCCATCAGTAAGGATGACAGGCTCTCCACGGCTCCTTCTACTGGGGGATTCTTAGAGATAAGGGTTAAAACCAAAATCATGATTTCACTGACATAGAGAAATTTGGATGAGGAAACTTCCTCTACAAACTTCTCTACAACATATTAGTTTTATTGAGTTACCTGGGGGCCATTGAGAAGTCAATGGACTTGGAAAGGACAGAACTTGAACTAAGACTTTCCTAGCTTTGAGGCCTTCTTGTAATCCATGATACTATGCTGTTTCTTGTGATTCTTATCCATATCTTTCTCTTACTCCTTCACATTGGACCACTCGTGGAAGCCTTCTTCTGATTTTATTATATCTCAAGGGGAGCATTCAGATTGTTGTAACATTGTGCCTGATTTCTACTACATCATGGACCCAACTCTATTATGGTTGCCCACAGGCCTTGATGATATCTTTTCACCAATTTTTTACATATGCTATTACTGGAAATATACTATCAATGTGGACCATGTTTCATTCTCACATCATTTGGATCACCTACAAAGTGTTCCATAATTCACAACTGTGCAGCATCAATGAGAACATAATGGGTCCTAAAGACATAGTTTTTTTGAGACTGGGAACGTTAGGAATAATTGAAAAACACTATATTGTTTCCCAAATATTAACCAGTCCAACCTCATAATCTCTTATATGGATGGATGGATGGATGGATAGATAGATAGATAGATAGATAGATAGGTTGGTAGGTGGTCTGGATCTATGATTTTATCCAAGTTAGAGAATTTTTAATGTCAAAGTCGTATCTCCTAACATAAATTGGCAATTCCTTTCTAATAGTCTTAGAGAGTTGCCTTAGGGCGTTGAGGGATTGAATGACTACACCCATAGTCTTTTTGACTCCCCAGAACTATGTTGGAACTATCCCACACATTCTTTTATTTGCAATGAGTGTATTCGTGTATATGTGTAATGGGATCCTAGTGCGTGTCCAGAGTATCTCAAAAGGCATCTTCTTATGGAGGACATTAGAAAGAAAATGACATCTCTCCTCATGAACAATACTAGGGAGTTGTTTCTGGGGAAATCATTAAGGGTAGCATGCCCCCAAATCATGCAATAGTATGTGTCTATGACAGGACTTCAGCTCAAGTCTTCCTGACTCTGAGATCTGCTCTTTCCACTATCATGTTGAATTTGTGGTTTGTGTAGCTAGATGGATGGATAGACAAGAGAGAAACAGATACATACATACATCTATGGTCATAACATTTCCCTTCCAGTCTCCATTCCTGACTGCATACTTCTCTACCGTGACTCCATGTGGATAACTTCTCCTCCCCCTTTTTACTTTCCTTTTATATGTTGTCTTCCCTCATTAAAATCTGAGCCCCCTGAAAAGGAACTTTCTTTGTGCTTGCATTTGTTTTCTTAGTGCTTAGCAGAGAGACTGGGCACACAATAAATAAATTTCGTCCATACAAGTCTTCTTTGGAGCATATTATCATTGATAAAGAATCCTTTGATTTAGATCATCTGTAAGGCATCTCTCAAGATACTTCTGATTGTTTCAGGGCAATCACAATACACAGGCAATCATAAAATCAGTCAGCTTGTGAGCTTCTCTGGGTCTCTGTTTCCTCACCTGTTAAAAATGGAGGGAAGGAGGTAGATTAGATAACCATTAAGGTCTCTTCCAGCTTTAGCATTCTGTGATCCTATGGATAATAACATCTCATCTTGGTTCTAAATGCAGACATTTCTTTTTTTAATGAGAAATTATTAGCAGGATAAAACCTGGCAATGATTGTAGAAGCCCAGTAGTGACTCATGATAACACCCAACAAATATTAACAAGGTCCCTATAGAACCAATAGAATTGTTAAGGGCTCAGAAGATGTTACCAAAGATATAACTGCCACTGACTTTGTGATACAGTCATCATCCCCCAAAATTTTAACATATATTCTTTGGCTGGTATATCAGGCAAATTTCTGTGATGCTTGGTATACAACACTTCCTGAGGAATACACACAATGCAGCAAAATGGAAATACATACAAATCAAGAAAGTAAACTATATAATCATACTCCACAATACTGCTCAGTTATACCATAACAAGGTCTCGCTTGAATGCCTTCTTCTTGTTGTTGGTAGTACATTGAGCTCTATAGCTCCAGTGGGAAGGCCAATTAGGAAGTCCAGCCTGTATGTATGGACTATCCCTGTTTTTCTGTACTGTTCAAAGGAAGCCTCAGAGTAGAAAAGAGATTGATGTTTTGGTAGGACTACAGACAGCAGATGCTGTCTTTCTGCTCCCACAAATAAACTCTCCTGTTTTGCTAGTTGTGATTGTAGTTAAGCTCAAAGGTACCTTGGAGGTACAAGAATTCCAAAGAAATTCTAATTTTTTGATATCCCAAAATATCACACTAAGTTACATGAATGTTCCGTTGTATGATGGGACTAAGGTTGGCATTTACTCTAGAACTAAGGACATTAAGATACTCTCTTTATTTGTTTCTGGCAGGGTTCATTTAGAGTTTCTTTCTGGGAAAGGGTATAGATATTTTCCTTCTCTAACTGTGACTGCCAAAAAAATACCCATCATAACAATTATGATGCTGGTACTTGTGATACAGCCATCTGCACTAAAGGAATTAGTAACCAGGGAAAAGAGAAAGAGGGTACATGAATTATTAAGGAGACAATATGAAAACAAAAACTGTAATAGAGCTTAGAAGTGAAATTATAGCCTTCTTAAGAATCAACCAAGCCAAAATTGCAGAATCTCAGAGTTGAAAGAGGCCTCAGAGGTGATTTAATCCAATAATTTAAAAAGGATCCCCTCGATAATATCGCCAATAAGTCATCATATCACCTTTTCTTGATGACCTCCAGTGAAGGAGAATGCATTATCTAATGAGGCAGACAAATCTATGTCTATATAGCTATGATTATCAAGAAACTTTTTTTTGGTCAGGTAGTATTAATTGTGATCGAAGATCTTCCCCACCCATTCATTAGACCTCAGGTGGGCATAAGTGGGAAAGCTTGATTATATCTTTGTTTGTAGGTAGGCTTAAAGCCCCTACTCACTAGGTGCTAAGCCAATGTGGGTGTGAAGTCGTCAGGGCCCTAAGTGGAGTTGCTAAGACCAGAGCCAGTGGTATGTGCACTGAGTTCTAGTCAATCATGAATTCAGCCAATAAGAGACCTGAATTTTAGCCAATCAAATGCAGGCTAGGACTCTTTATATAAGAGACCCCAGAACTGAGAGGAGCATAATTCAGAAGCAGATATCAAGAAGATAATGAGGCAACAGACACTGAGGGAGAGCCAGAATCAAAAGAGACTGCAGAGCAGAGAGTACAGAACAAGAGAGTTGCAGATGTCAAAGAGCAGAATCTGCAAAAGCTACAGGAATTGGAATTCAGCTCAAGGAGAAGGAGCAGGAACTCAAAATCAACAATGCTACATAGAGAGCACTGATCCAAGAGTTTGGATTCGTGGCCCTAGCAGGGGGGAAGGTTACAGGATAACTTGGTTCCTTACTATAATACTGTGTTATAATTTCCTTGTTCCTACATTGATGTGGGCTTACTGGTTTGGGAATATAATTCCTACTATATAAGATTGGGGGTTTTGGTTCTTAGATTTGATCCTCTGGCATCTAAATAAATGTTATACTTCCTCTGCCTTCTACATAGAGAGTTCTTAAAACTTTGTGATTCCCGAACAATTCAGGCATGTTTGTGGTCATTGTCAAGGTCATGAATCTTGCCTTACTAATACAGGTCAAGACTAAATCTGTCTGTATTTAGGCAAATTCCACCACCCACTCCTGGTTCTTCCCTCTTAGGCCAAATAATACAAGTCTAAATCCCTTTCCCTTGACATCGGCTTCATATTATCAAAGACAGCTCTTATCCTTGCCCCAATATCCATCCCCAGTCTTCTCCATACAAACATACACATTTCCTTCTGTTGGTCTTCATGGGCATCATGTTTAGGTACATCCCCACCCTAGACAATACCCTCCGGATGTTCTCTAGCTAATTAATATCCTTTGTAAAATGTGATACCCAGAACTAAATATGATATTTCAGTTTCAGTCACATTTGGGCATTATTCTACAGAGCTATTACCTTTCAATGCACCCTAAGGTGATACTAGCTTTTGTGAATATCCCATGCAGTTGAATCATTTTGAATTAATTCCATTGAAACCCTTGGATCTGTTACAGATGAAGTACAATCAAGTCATATCTCACTGATACATTTTTCTTATGGTTCAGGATTTTGATCTTTGCTCTAAGATCCCAATCAACAGCATGACAAATTTTGCAAGTATGATTATGGTGTATGTATGTGTTTGTTATATAATTCTTACTTCTAGATGGTTTTTAATCAGTCAAGCAAGCATTTATTAAACACCTGCCTAATATATGCTAAGCATTATAGTAGGTATTAGGAAGACAAAAACAAAAATGAAACACACCTTGACCTCTATAGTTTTAAATTCCAAAGGCTGCTACAATATGTGTACACTTAAGAATATACAAAATAAATGTATGCAAAGTAAGTACAAAGTAATTTAGGGGGGGATGTTTTGGGGTAGGCATTAACAACTATAGGGATCAAGAAAGGTCTTATGTGGAAGATGGTGGAGTGAAAATAGGGATTCACCTGAGCTCTCCTCCAAGCCCCTTCAAATACCTTCAAAAATGAGTCTGAATAAATTCTATAGTGGCTGAACCCACAAAAAGACTGAGTGAGGCAGATTTCCAATCCAAGACAACCTGGAAGGTCAATAGGAAAGGTCTGTTGTACTGGGCTGAGAGAGGAGGGCAGTCTAGTACTGGCCTTGCCAGCACAGACCTAGCCCCAGAAAAGGTGTTGCAGAACTCAGGGGACAAAATCACTGGCAGCAGTGATACTTTCAAGACTTCTCAGCCCACAGATGCCAGAGACAACTTAGAAGGTTAGCAGGAGAGGTCTGCTGGAACCGGGTGAGAGAGAGGCTCAGTCCAGTGCAGGGCATGCCAATACAGCCCCAACCCAGCAGACCAAGGGTAGGCTTTGGGAGTTACTGAACCAGCAGCAGAAGTGGCAGGAGCAGTGGCTGTTTCTAGAGCTATCAGCCCATAGATGGAATGTGTTAAAGTCATGTATTTCCACTTCTGGGAGACAAGATGGCAAAGTAAACAGTAGGTTGCTTTCCCCCTCCCTTACAGACCTTGAATATTGCCCCAGGAAAAAATCCTGAAATAATGGAGTCGGCAGAAAGACAAGGTACAGAAGTCTTTTAGCTTGGGAGGCTAGGGGGATTAAGGGAAAGCTCCCTCTTGCTGTGGCTGAAGGAGACCAGCACAGGATAGGTGGTTTCCCAGCAAGGAAGCAGCAAGCCCCACCTCAGAAAACCAGCGGGAGATCCTGGGCCACAGGGTGGTGGAGCAGGCAGACACACACCACCACCACCAGCTCAAACTCAGCGCCAGGTAAGCTGCCAGACTCCAGCTGCCAGTACCTGAGGCCTCAGTACACAAAACCAGTAACCAGGTCTCTAGTCCCCAGAGCAAGATGCCTGAGACAGTACTGCTTATGCTCCAGAAGCAAGAGATGAATTTTAAAAGCCAGAAAAAGGCAAACAACAAGAACAAAAAGCAACAAAGAAAAACAATGATCATAGAGAAGTATCTTGGTGACAGGGAAGATCAAAACACAAATTCAGGAGAGGACACCATTGTCAATATGCCCAGATCTGAAAGCTCAAAGAGGAATATGAACTGGTCTCAAGCCAAAAGAGCCTTCTTGGAAGAGCTCAAGAAGGATTTTAAAAGTCAAGTAAGAGAGGTAGAAGAGAAATCGAACAATTCCTTTAAAAATACAATTGGGAAAATGGAAAAAAGAAGTACACTGAAGAAAACAATTCCTTCAAAGTAGAATTGGGATTCTGTGTGTATGTGTGTGGGGGGAGCCATGATGGTAGCATAAAAACAGGGACTACCTTGAGGTCTCCCCCAAATCCCTCCAAGCACCTGTAAAAATGAATCTAAACAAATTATAGAGCTACAGAACCCATGAAATGATAGAGTGAAACAAGTCTCCAGTCCAAGATAGCCTGGATTGTCACTGAGAAGAGTCTATTACACAGTGCTAGGAGTGGAGCACAGACCAACATAGGCCACACCAGGACAGATCAGGCCGGGGCAGAACAGGTGGAGCAGGCCACAGGGCACTGAATCACCAGCAGCTTTGGCAGTTTTAAGACTTTTCAACCCACAAATGCCAAAGACAATGTAACAGGTTAGTGGGAAAACTGTTGGACCTGAGTAAGAGAGGACTATGGTCTGGCCCCTGCCCTGGGGTGGCAGAGGTGGCTGCTGCTGCAGCAGTGGTGGCTGCTCCCAGAGCTCCAGGCCCACAGATATTGGCGGAGGGCAGGTGGGAATCAAGCAGCTGATCAGAGTGGGAGTGCAGGGATCACTTTGCTGGCACTGAGGCAGCATTCTCTTGCTTTGCCCTGCTTGGATCTGGGTCTCAGTCCTGGCTGGTGGTCACTGTGGAAGGAGGAGCAATGGGGTGGCAAAGCCTGTGGAGGCTGTGGAGAGGAGTCCTCCTGGCAGTTATATGGCAGAAAGGAGTTCTTGCACTCACAGACCTGAGCACAGGCTAGGAGAGGAGTATCACACCACCTCAGAATAGAAGTAGCTCTGAAAACAGCACTGCAAAACCCTTGAAGCTTAGGGAAGAACACTCTCCACTATGAAAGCAGTCATTCCCTGAAAAATAGCTCAAAAGTCAAGTAATTGGCTGGGTAAATGAGCAGGCAGAGTAAAAGGACTCAGACTATAGAATCTTACTTTGGTAACAAAGAAGATCAAAACATATAGCCAGAAGAAGTCAACAAAGTCAAAGATCCTGCAACAAAAGCTTCCAAGAAATATATGAATTGGCCTCAGGCCATGAATGATCTCAAAAAGGATTTGGAAAAGCAAGTAAGAGAAGTAGAGGAAAAATTGGGAAGAGAAATGAGAGTGATGCAAGAAAATCATGAAAAATGAGTCAATAGATTGCTAAAGGAGACTCAAAAAAATATTGAAGAATATAACACCTTAAAAAATAGACTAAATTAAATGGCAAAAGAAGTCCAAAAAGCCAATGAGGAGAAGAATGTTTTAAAAGGAAGAATTAGACAAATGGAAAAGGAGGTCAAAAGGATCACTGAAGAAAATGTTGCTATAAAAATTAGAATGGAGCAAGTGGAAGCTAGTGACTTCATGAGAAGTCAAGAAATTATAAAACAGAAGCAAAAGAATGGAAATATGGAAGACAATGTGAAATATCTCATGGGGAAAATGACTGACCTGGAAAATAGATCCAGGAGAGATTATTTAAAAATTATTGGACTATCTGAAAGCCATGATGAAAAAAAGGAGCCCAGACATCATCTTTCAAGAAATTATCAAGGAAATCTGCCCTGATATTCTAGAGCCAGAAGGTAAAATAGAAATTGAAAGAATACACTGATCTCCTCTTGAAAAGATCCCAAAAAGAAAACTCCTAGGAATATTGTAGCCCAATTCCAGAGTTCCCAGGTCAAGTAGAAAATATTACAAGGAGCCAGAAAGAATTGGAGTATTGTGGAAATACCATCAGGATAACACAAGATCTAGCAGCTTTTACATTAAGAGATTGAAGGGCTTGGAATATGATATTCCAGAGGTCAAAGGAGCTAGGATTAAAACAAAGAATCACCTACCCAGGAAAACTGAGTATAATGCTCCAAGGCAAAATATAGATTTTCAATAAAAAAGAGGACTTTCAAGCATTCTTGATGAAAAGACCAGAGCTGAATAGAAAATTTGACTTTCAAATACAAGAATCAAGAGAAGCAGTGAAAGGTAAACAAGAAAGAGAAATCATAAGGGACTTACTAAAGTTAAACTGTTTACAATCCTACATGGAAAGATGATATTTGTAACTCATGAGACTTTTCTCAGTATTAGGGTAGTTGACGGGAATATATATATATATATATATAGATAGATAGATATAGATATAGATATAGATACAGGGCACAAGATGAGTTGAATATGATGGGATGATGTCTAACAAGATAAAATTAAGGGGTGAGAGAAGAATATATTGGGAGAAGGAGAAAGGTAGAGATAGGGTAAATTATCTCATATAAAAGTGGCAAGAAAAAGCTGTTATAATGGAAGGGAAGAGGAGGTAGGCGAAAGGGAAGGAGTGAAGCTTGTTCTTATCAGATTTGGTTTAAAGAGGGAATAACATATATATTCATTTGGATATCTTACCTTACAGGAAAATAGGGGGTAAGGGGATAAGGGGAATGGAGGGCAGATTGCGGGAGGAGGTAGTCAGAAGTAAACACTTTTGAAAAGGGGCAGGGTCAAAAGATAAAATTTAATAAAGGGGGACAAGATAGGATGGAGGGAAATATAGTTAGTCTTTCACAACATGATTATTATGGAAATGTTTTGCATAACAATACATGTATAACCTATATTGAATTGCTTGTTTTCTCAAGGAGGGTGGGTGGGGAGGGAAGAAGGAAGAGAATTTGGAACTCAAAGTTCTGAAAACAGATGTTTCAACAATTTGCTTTTATGTGCAATTGGGAAATAAGATATACAGGCAATGGGGTATAGAAATCTATCTTGCCCTACAAAAACGTAAGGGGAAAGGGAATAAAGGGGGGGAGGGATGAGTGCGGTGATAGAAGGGAGGGCAGATTGGGGAAAGGGGCAATCAGAATACATGCCATCTTGGGGTGGGGGGAGGGTAGACATTGGGAGAAAGTTTGTAACTCAATATCTTGTAAGCTTGTGGAAATGAATGTTGAAAAGTAAAAGTAAATTTTAAAAAAAGTAGAATTGGCAAAATGGAAAAGGAGATACAAAAGCTAACTGAAGAAAACAATTCATGAAAAACTAGGATTGGGCAAGCAAAAGCTAATGACTCTGTGAGACATCAAGAATCAGTCAAACAAAATCAAAAGAATGAAAAATAGAAGAAAATGTAAAATGCCTCATTGAAAGAACAACTGACCTGGGAAACAGATCCAGGAGAGATAATTTAAGAATTATTGGTCTACCTGACAGCCAAGATCAAAAAAAGACCTGGACAGCATCTTTCAAGAAATCGTTAAGGAAAATTGCTCTGAGGTCCTAGAACTAGAGGATAAAATAGGATCCACTGATCAGCTCCTGAAAGAGACCCCAAATTAGAAATGCCAAGACATATTGTAGCCAAATTCTAGAATTATTAGGTCAAGGAGAAAATATTGCAAGCATCCAGAAAGAAACAATTCAAATATCATGGAACCACAGTCAAGATGTCCCAGGACCTTGCAGCTTCTACATTAAAAGATCAGAGGGCATGGAATATGATATTCCAGAAGGCAAAGGAGCTTGGATTACAACCATGGATCAGTGACCTAGTGAAAGTGAGCACAATCTTTCAGGGGAGGAGATAGACATACAATGTCTTTACTGATAAAAAGACCAGAGCTCAATGGAAAATTTGATCTTCACATACAAGACTCAAGAGAGGCATCAAAAGGTAAATAGGAAAGGGAAAAAATATGTTATTCAATAAGGGCAAACTGTTTACATCCCTTCAGAGGAAG
Source organism: Trichosurus vulpecula (assembly GCF_011100635.1). NCBI lineage: Eukaryota > Metazoa > Chordata > Mammalia > Diprotodontia > Phalangeridae > Trichosurus > Trichosurus vulpecula. Next base: position 206,061,860 of record NC_050579.1, read on the forward strand.
ATGATATTTATAACCCCTGAGAATTGTATTTTTATTATGACATTTAGAAGGGACAAACATTGGGGCAGCTAGGTGGTGCATTGAGTAGAGCACCAGCCTTGGAGTTAGGAGGACCTGAGTTCAAATCCAGCCTCAGTCACTTGACACACTTACTATTTGTGTGACCTTGGGCAAATCACTTAACCCCAATTACCCTGCCTTCCCCCTCTAAAAAAAAGAAGGGACAAACATAGACAGAGGGGGTAAGTTTAAGTGGTTTTGATGTGATGATAAAAAAGTTAATTAAGTGGTGAAAAGGGATTGTAATGGGAGAAGAGGAAAGGATAAATTATGTCGCATAAAGAGACAAAAACTTATTATATATCGAGGGAAAGAAAGGAGGGAGATGAACAGTGTTTGAACTTTACTCTCAACAGATTTGACTCAAGGAAGGAATAACATACTCAGGTATACAAATCTAATTTGCCTTAGAGGCAGTAGGAGGGGAAAGGGAGGGAGGACAGAAGGGAGGGCAAATTGAGGGAGGTGGTTGTCAAAAGCAAAACTTTAGTGAGGAGGAAAAGGGAGAAGGGAGAAAGAAATGACTAAATGGGGGGGGAGAATAGGATGCAAAGAAAGATACAGATAGTAATTACAACTGTGAATGTGAATGTGATGAACTTTCCAATAAAACAGAGCCAAAGGAGAGATTACTAAAATTGAAATTCAGAAAAGTATTAAACTAATAAATAAAACTAAGAGCTGATTTTATGAAAAAACCAATAAAGTAGATAAACTTTTGGTTAATTTCATTTAAAAAAAGAAAGAAGAAAACCAAATTACCAATATCAAAAATGAAAAGGATGAATTCACCACCCATGAAGTAGAAATTAAAACAATAATTAGGAACCATTTTCCCCAATTGTATGCCAATAAATTTGGCAATCTTAGTGAAATGGATGAATATTTGTAAACATATAAATTGCCAGAATAACAGAAGAAGAAATAAAATACTTAACCCCATTTTAGAAAAAGAAATTGAAAAAGTCATTAATGAACTCCCTAGAAAAAAAATCTCCAGGGCCAGATGGATTTACAAGAGAATTCTATGAAACATTTAAAGAACAGTTAATTCCAATACTATATAGACTACTTGGGAAAATAAGAGCAGAAGGAGTCCTATCAAATTCTTTTTATGATACAAGTACGGTGCTGATAACTAAATTGGGAAGTCAAAACAGAGAAAGAAAATTATGGACCAATTTCCCTAATGAATATACATGCAAAAATTTTAAATAAAATATTAGCAAAAAGTAACTTATCATGAGAGTAATATACTCTGTCCAGGTAGGATCTATCCCAGGAATGCAGGGCTGGTTCAATATCAGGAAAACTATCAGCATAATTGACCATATCAACAACAAAACTAACAAAAACATATGATTATCTCAATAGTTGCATAAACAAAAACTTTTAACCAAATATAACACCCATTCCTATTAAAAACACTAGCAAGCATAGGAATAAATGGAATCTTCCTTAAAATGATGAGTAGCATGTACCTGAAACCATCAGCAAGCATTATATGTTAATAGGGATAAGCTAGAAGCATTTACAATAAGATCAGGAGTGAAACAAGGATGTCCATTATCTCCGCTGTTATTCAATATGATACTAGAACCATTAACTTTAGAAATAAAAGAAAAAACAGAAATCAAAGGAAATAGAATAGGCAAAAAAAGAACAAAGCTATCACTCAGATATACTCAGAGACTCCTAGAGAATCAAGTAAAAAACTACTTGAAATAATAAACAACTTTATTAAACTTGCAGGATATAAAATAAAGCCACATAAATCATTAGCATTTCTATATGTTACTAATAAAGCCCAACAGTAAGAGACAGAAACAGAAATTCCATTTAAAGTTAGTGTAGACATTATAAAAATGTGCCAAAACCTGCCAAAACAAACCCAGCCACTATAAGAACACAATCACAAAACACTTTTCACACAAATAAAGTCAGATATAAATAACTGGAAAAACAGCAGATGCTGTACAGCAGTAGACCAACAATTCTACCTAAATTAATTTACTTATTCAGTGCCATACCAATCAAACTACCAAAAATTATTTTATAGAGCTAGAAAAAATAATAACAAAATTCTTCTGGAAAAACAAAAGTTCCAGAATCTCAAGGGAATTAATGAAAAGCAATGCTAGAGTAGGTGACCTAGCCATACCAGCTCTTAAATTGTATTATAAAGCAGCAATCATCAAAACTACTTGGTATTGGCTGAGAAATAGAAGGGTGGATCAGTGGAATAGGTTAGGTACACAAGACACAATAGTCAATGACTATAGTAATCTACTGTTTGATAAACTGAAAGATCCCAGCTTCTGGGATAAGAACTCACTATTTGGCAAAAAATAAACTGATGGGGAAACTAAAAAGGCATGGCAGAAACTGGGCAAAGACCAATGTCTTATACCACATACCAAAATAAAGTCCAAATGGGTACACAATTTAGATATAAAGGCTGATATTATAATCAAACTGGGAGAGCAAGGAATAGTTTACCTGTCAGATTTATGGAGAATTGAAGAATTTATGACCAAACAAGAGATAGGGAATACTATTAAATGCAAAATGGATAATTGTGATTACACTAAATTGAAAAGTTTTTGCACAAAGCTGATGCAACCAAGATTAGGAGGGAAGCAGAAAATTGGGAAAGAATTTTTACAACCAATGGCTCTGATAAAGGCTTCATTTCTAAAATATATAGAGAACTGAGTCAAATTCATAAGAATACAAGTCATTCCCCAATTGATAAATGGTCAAAGGATATGAACAGGCAATTTTCAGATGAAGAAATTAAAGCTATCTATAGTCACATGAAAAAATGCTCTAAATCACTATTGATTAGAGAAATGCAAATCAAAATTACTCTGAGGTACCACCTCACACCTATCAGATTGGCTAACATGACAAAACAGGGAAATGATAAATGATGGAGAAGATATGGGAAAATTAGAACACTGATGCATTATTGGTAGAGTTATTAACTGATCCAAGCTTTCTGGAGAGCAATTTGGAACTATAAACAAAGGGACATATATATATATAGATATATATATATATATATAGATAGATAGATAGATAGATAGATAGATAGGTAGATAGGTAGATAGATACACACACATACATACATACATATACATATTTATATATACATATATAACTATATATATGTACATATATATGTATGTATACCCTTTGAGGCAGCAATACCACTTCTAGGTCTGTATCCCAAAGAGATCATACAAATGGAAAAAAGGACCCTTATGTACAAAAATATTTATAGCCACTCTTTATGTGGTAATAAAGAACTAGAAATTGAGGAGATGCCCATTAGTTGGGAAATGGCTGAACTAGTTGTGGTACATGAATGTAATGGAAGACTATTGTGCTATAAGAAATGATGAGCAGGCAGACTTCAGAAAAACCTGTAAAGTCTTGAATGAACTGATGCTGAGTGAAGTGAGCAGAACCAGGAGAACATTGTACAAAGTAACAGCCACAACATGTGTTAACTAACTTTGATAGACTCACCTTTCTTAGCAATGCAAGGATACAAGACAGCTCTAAAGGATTCATGATGGAAAATGCTATCCATACCAATAAAAAGAACTATGAAGTCTGACTGCCAATTGAAGCATATTTTTTGCTCTGTCCCTTTTTTCTTTTTTGGTTTGTTTCTTCTTTCTCATGGTTTCTCCCATTAGTTCTAATTTTTCTTTACAATATGACTAATGTGAAAATAGGTTCAATATGAATATATATAGAGAGAGCCTATATCAAATTACATGCCATCTTGGGGTGGTGGAAGAGGAGAAATGGGGAGAAAATTTGGAATTCAAAATCTTATGGAATTGAGTATTGAAAACTAAAAAGAAATAAATATTTTTTTTTAAAAAAAGAAGGGAAAAAAGTTTCATGTGAAAGGTGGCAGATGAGACAAACTTTAAAGGAAACTAAGGATTTTCACCCTGGTAACTCACTCTACCCCTAGACAACTTGTCACACTCGAAGTAGCCTGCACTCCTGTGGCTTATCTCTAATTGGCAGGTTACTCCAATAACCTCAGTTTTAAGGAGGATGCCCAGGCCAACCGAGTTTTCATTCCTCTCTAGGCTCCAATCCTGTCTCTCTGTACTTTCTCTACCATGCACCCACCTGGGGTACTTTCATCTCTCCCACTCCATCTTCCTCTTTTCATCTTTCTTTTATGTTTTCTTCCTTCACTAGAATGTAAATTCCTTGAGATAAGGGACTGTATTTATTTCTGCTTAAGTTTGTATTACCTGTGCTCCCCCAGTGCCTAGCATATAGTAAATATTTGTCATTAATAAATATTTGTTGACTTGACTTGAGTGCATGCCAGGCATGGTGGACAGCCTGTACAAAAGTATAGAGATGGGGAGCTGCATGTGAAAAATAGTAAGTAGGCTGGTTTGTTTGAATTGCAAAGTGCATGAAGAGGACTAATGTATAATAAACCTGGAAATACAAGTTGGAATTAGGTTGAAAGAGTTTGTATTTAATCCTAGAGGTAATACTCGTACAAACGCTTTGGCAACTATATGGAGGGTACACTAGAGCTTGGAGTTATTTGAAGAAGAGAGATTAATTAGGAGTCCATAGCACTAGTCCAGATGTGAGATGATAGGGGTCTGAACTAGAGTTAATATATGGGTTGAGGGAGAAAGATAAATCAAGGATGATTTTGAGTTAGCCAAGTTCTGTGATGGGAATACTAGTGGTATCCTTGACAAAAATAGGCACGTTTGGAGAAGAGATAACAATTTTTTTTGGAAAGGTAAACTTGAGATACCTATGGTTCATCTCATTCAAAATGACCAATAGAGGGTGATGAGGGGCTAGAGCTCAGGAGAGAAAAGAGGGATGGGTATATAGATCTAGCAGTCATCTCAATAGATGTAATTGAACTCATGAAAATTGTGAAGTCATCAAGAAAGAGAATTACAGAGAAAGGAAGAGTGTCCAGGGCACAGCTTTAGTAGGGTGGAGTATGAATATTGATAAGGCAAAGGAAACTGAGGAGAACCAAGAGATAACAGTGTCCTGAAAACCCAGAGAAGAGAGAGTATTCAAGAGGAAAAGGTAATCAAAAGTAATACTTGTTACACAAAGTTCAAGAAATTTGATCGCTGAGAAAAAGTCTTTGGATTTGGCAATCAAGAAATCAGATATAACTCTGCATAAAGGAAGGAAAGAAGTGAAAAGAGAGGATGTGAAGGCAACAAAAAGATAATTTTTTCTAAGATTTTTTCTGAGAAAATGAAGATAAATATGGGGTGATAGCTTGAAGGATGATTGATATCTACCATAAATGCTAATGGAAGAATATGGTATCAGAAGACCTAGTCATCCAGTAGAAAAAATACTGGTTCTGGCATCAGACAACTAAAGATCAGATTTTGCCTCTATTGTTCACATGTGTGACTTGGGTATGCCACTTTTCTTCACTATGCCTCATTTTCCTCATCTGTAGAATGGGGGTTTAACTATCTATGATCTTTGTATATTGTCCTTTATCCAAATTTACAGCTGTATATGAATCTTTCCAGATGAAAATAAAATCATTTTTTACTGCTGTTTGCCTCTTTACAGATATTAAGAGTAACTATGAACCTGTTTCCTTTTAGTCAAAAAGCCTTTCCTCGCAGCCAGTTTTTTTAAATGCTCCAAATTATTAATGATTAAAGAAATATGAATTAATAGAACTCATAGATCCTATTTCATAACTATCAGATTGGTAAAGATTACAGAAAAAGAAAAATGGCAGTTGTTGGAAGGGTTCAGGAAGATAGGCATGCCATTTTACTGTTGGTAGAAATATAAATTGCTTCAGTACTCCTAGAGAACAGCTTGGAACTGTACCACAAAAGTTACTAAACTGGGCATACCTTTGGACCCAGAAATAGAGCTACCAGACCTATACCACAAAGGGTTCAAGGAAAGGAAAATGAAGACCAATATATACAAAAATATTTCTCCCAACTCCTCTTGTTGTAGTTCAACACCTATTTTGAGTGCTGTTCAGCACCCACTATGCCACAATCTCCTTTTGTCTAAATTACTCTCACACCTCTTAGAAGTTACATTAGCTCAGGCCAACAGCCCTAAACACTTAATATTGGCCTTCCCCTCAGTATAATTCTACTCAATAACCTGAAGAATAGCGTAGTTTTCTGTGCAAATTATTTGTTGCTAAATCACTGGAAAGTTCTGTCTGATCAGGAGGCCAGAATGCGATAAAAAATAAATCCTAAGATAAAGATTTAGAGATGAAAGGGACCCTGGAGGTCATCCAGTCCAGGACACTTCATACTAAAATAGAAAGAGATCTACACAATCCCCTTATTGACTTAGAAAACCACAAATTAATATTATCTATGTTGGATTGCATTTTTATTTGTTATGTTTAGCACTTCCCAATTTTGTGTGTGTATGTATGTGTGCGTGTGTGTGTGTATGTGTGTGTGTGTGTATTCCCAAATCAGATCACCTCACAGATCCACATCTGAAAACTAGTTTAAGAGATCTGAGAAAATAAAAATTGACAGAGAAGAGTCCCTACTCTATAACTATATAAAAACAAGCAAGTAATCTTAGAACATATCCAATATACAGTATATAGTGAAGTATTTGTACTGAATCAAAAGACAGATTCTAGGTCCTGCTCTATCTTTATTATCCTGTGAACTTTCAACAAGTCATAATAAGAACCTCATGCATATAATATAGGGCAGGTACTTCTCAGAGTTATGAGAACCAAATAATTTATTTTACACCCATTTTTCATTGATTTGTTAATGAAGCTGATATAGTACAATACTATATATAAAGTATTCTACTCGATAACTAATCATAGAAAGAATTATTTGTATTAAAAGTACTTTATCCTGCTGTTTCATCATTTTAAAGCAAGCAAACAAAAGATGAAAAATGCTATGGTCCAGAGATGTTAAGTGATTTTCCCGAGGTCACACACATAATAAGTGACAGAGCAAGAATTTGAACCAAGGAACTCTAGTCCCAAATCAAATACATATACGTGTGCGTGTGTATACATGTATTTATATATATAGATATATATAGATATATATTATAATATTTCCATCATGGTTCACATGTAATATAAGATAATATATGGCCTCAACAAAAATACAATATTTACTTGCAAGATTCATATATATGCATATACATATGTGTGTATATATGTATATAATATATATACGTATATATGGATGTGAGTAAAGTTGGTATCTACAGAGAGAGAGAGGTAGAGGGAAAGGGAGAGAGGGAGAGAGGGAGGGGGGTGCGGGGAGCGGGGAAAAGCACCCATTATAGAATTACAGACCTGGGTAAAGCAAAACATTGTATTTTAGATATTGAAGCCAAGCTCTCACACTGAATCAGTTATTAAGTTTCATGTTTTTCCCATCATTCTTACTCAATATAATTTTGTTGTTGTTAGTGGCAATCTTCAGCTTATCCCATGGATGACTTTCATTCCTTTTCTTTTACTCATGTACGTTTTCATGAAACATTGCATTATGGGCCAATAACATCTCCATAATATGACTTTTAGTGTCCAACTTAATAAGTTGTATGGTTAGGCCCTTTTAAAGTAAATGAAGTGATATAGGTGTCATACCTTCATTTCAGTATGGCTTTCTTGGGAGCAGGTCATGGAATCTGTTGTTACCAGCCACTCTAATTGAAGGGAAGAGCCACCTATTTTTATTTCAAGCTAATGAGCATTAGCAGAATTATTTAAATACTTGAAAATATTGATGGACACTACATGTAACCTCTTAACCAAGAGGCACAGGGAGCATTGTAAAAAACTTAAGAATGTCTACACAAGAACAATTCTAAGAGAGACATAAATTAGTGGGATGAGGTGCCATATATGAGATTTAAAAAAAAATATATTCCAAGTGCTATAATACCATTATTTTCTGCCATTTGAATACAGGTTTTTCTTTGAATCAGCTCAATTTTCAAACCCTATCCATCCAGAATAGAAAATTGCAAGTTCTGTAAAAGACTAAAGGAAAGAATTAATTAAGAACTTGGAGAAGGCATGGATTTCTTGGATTCTTTCTTAATGAAAGAAGAATAGGAGATGTTGTCCCAAATTCTCCACTCTGTTACATTGTCCCCAATATCCTGAAGCTATTCTTGGTCCATTTTTTTTACTGAGAACAAAAATGAGTCGTATTAAGATAACATAGTCCCAAAGATGATTTTGAATCCTCGGGAATGCAGTCTCATGAATAGACTTGTCAGAAAACACTAAACATATGCAGTGTGTCTCAGAATCTTCAGAGTTACTACCAATGTCTGGCCATAGAAATATTTCTTCCAGGGCCCAGCGGAGAAAAACAACCCAGCTCTGTCACTTACCTGCCCCTCCAGCAGTGTCTTCTAGACTTGGAATTAGTGATGTTGGCCTATTCATAAATTTCCTCTCCTAAAGGGAGGGGGGAACAATATCTTCTTCCCTCTCATCATCCTAGCCCTTTCAATTCCACAAAGAATTCATGGGAAGAAGAAAAGATTGTCTGTCTAGACCCCCAAACCCTGAGGCTATATCATAGTTAGAGACAATATAATGTAATGAAAAGTATGCTGGAGTTGCGATTAGGATGATAAGTTGGAGTTCCATTTTAGACACTTATTACCTGTGTAACTATGGGAAAATTGCCTAAACTTTCTGTACCTCAGTTTCATCACCTGAAAAAATTAGGCAAATGGACTTGATGACCTCCAAGGTTCTTTCTAGTTCTAACTATATGAAACTATGATCCTATGATCCTCAATGGATAGTTTTAGGGACATCAATGTGTATATTTCTGCCTCTGGGATATAAATGGCAATTGAGCTTGTCATATACTTAGACACTCAGGAAGTCACATTCTCTTGATCTTGTCTGACTTCATCTAGTGAAAGTCCAGGAAGATAGTGGCTGCGACGCACTCCATTCTTCTCTAAAGGTGCCATTATTGATGTATTTCTTCATTCCATTGGATCTAACAACCAACCAACCAACCAACAAAGGACAATAATCATCAAGTGCCTACTAAGATGACAAATGGCACAGCCTTTTCCCTCAAGGAACTTACTATTTAAGAAAGAGGATACAACATCCACACGAATATTTATGATATAGAGAAGAATAAGAGAGGTCTGGAAAAATTCCATAGTAACATGCATAGAAGACCTCTTTTAACTGGGGATGGAGGGAGAATAAGGGGACAGGGAAGGCTTCCTGGAGGAGGTGACATGTGGGGTAATCTGGAAGAAAGAGAATTTCAACAAGTGGGGATATAGATGAAGTGAATTCCTGTCATGGTATGGGGTGATATAGAATTGCACAGAAGAGACCAGAATGGAGTTCAGAAGGGAGTGGTATAAAATGAAATAATTTTGAGAAAAGCAGCTGGGATGAGAAGATGCAAGACCTTAAGGGTTAGAATAAGGGGTTTTATTTGATCTTCTAGGCAATGGGAAGGCATTGAAGGGTTCTGAGCAGGAACTGTGCTCACTCAGGGACTTTAGGTAGATATTGTGGCAGCAGCGTAGAGGGTGGATTGTAGGGGGATAAGATTCAAAATACCTGACATTTTGTGGATTTATGACTAGGCGATAATAGTTCATAGTGTGAGAGCTGAAAGGTTTCATAGAGGCCATCAGGTCCTACCCCTCCCTTTCCATATTTGAGATGAGGAAACTAAAGCACAGGGAGGTTATGTGACCTTCCTAGGGTCATACAGTCCTACTTTGATGAAATCATAGGAGAGCATTAGTGGGGAGATTTGAACCCAGCTTTTCCTGACTCCAAGTCTTTTGCTCTATCCACCATAAAACACTGCTCCTTCAGATTGGATAGAGAGAAGATGGACAGGCTAGGGTGAAATAGAAATAATCTCTATCCTCAAGTGTGTAAAATTTCTTTTCCTCCAGTGTTCCCTTCCCTTCAACTTCTATATGGCTTGGGGATACCATGGTAGTTTTTAACATTTAATTTCTAAGAGTTCGTATTAAAGTGAACTCAACAATTCAGTGTCTCTTTCTATAAAACAGGAAGAGCATGCCCAAGGCACAAAACGTCAGAAATATATATGTGGCTTTTCAGTACGATGTAAAACCAAACTGAAAAACTTGCTTGATGTTGTTAATAGAATCAACCCTGCTGAATGTTCTACAAGTTGGGAAAGAGCTTGTTGGCAGAGGTAGTTAATTACTCCTTTCAGGGAAGCTGTGTAGAAAAGTAGCAAATAGACAAGACTTTATTCTAGTCTCTTTTAACTTCCTTCTAAGGTTCTAGTGGGGGAGATTTGTGCATATTTGGCTGGAAGACAGGAGAGGGAAAGGACAAGGAGAGAAGGGAAGTATCTGGTAGCATTAGTTTTCAGTGATTAGAAATATGCTCTTTCCTGCATCCTTTAATTGACTCCAAATCTATTCATTATTAGACTTTAAAGGTGAAGTAGGGGAGAAGAAAATAAGACTAACTGGAATATGTGCGTCAGTGTGGTATAGGGGCTAAAGGGTTGGTTTTAGTCAGAAAGACCTGAGTCTAACCCCAGATATGTGACCACAGGCAAACCACTGAACCGCTTACTTCCACAGGAAAATATTTAGGAATATAAGTTACAGAGAAATTGCAGATCTGCACAAATGGAGGGAATTTCTAAACTAATAGTCATAGAATTTGAGGCTTGGAAGAGATCTCTGTGGCCTTTTAGTCCAACCCACAAAGGAAAGACAGTCTCACTCTATAACATACCCAATAAGTAGTAGCCTAGCATTTTCTTAAGACTTCTAAGTAAGGACAACATATTACCTCTAAAGGTAACTATTCCATTTTTAGATAGCTCTACATTTTAGCAAGTTTTCCCCCCATAATGATGAAATTACAGGTGAACCTCAGAAGAAACTGGGGATTTTAAGAGGTAGAGATAAAGAGGGTATGGATTTCAGGTGCAGGGGACATAGTCAAAGCAAAGGCCTGCATATTAGAGAGTGTCCTACAGTAAGAAGCAGCAAGAAGGCAAGTGTGACTGGACCATGGTGGGTGTGGGAGGGAGGAATGTGCAATGAGGCTGGAAATATGTGATGGGGCCAGGTTGTAGAGAGCTCCCCCAGAAGTGATTTTCCTAAAGCATAAGTGAAACCATGTTATTTCTCTCAGAAAACACTAGTGGCCCCCTATTACCTCTATATTCAAATATGTATTCCTCTGTTTAATATCTAAAGTCCTAAAGTCTATTATTCCCTTTCATGCATTCTTCATTTCCACCTGCTATTCTTCACACACAACACTCAATCTTCCATTTTTGTAATTTGTGCTGCCTGCCTCACCATATGCCTGGAATACATTCCTTTCTCACCTCTGTCTCTTAAAATCCCTACTTTCAAAAGCCAGCTTGGTTACCTGACCTTTCATGATCATCACCCTCTCAGCTTCTAGCATCTCACCTCCCTGATTTCCTAGTATTAATTCAGCATGTATTTTATATTACTTACATATATACATGTTATATTCCAAAAGAGAATGTAAGTTACTTGAGGGCAGGGACTGCTTTTTTTTTAAAAAAACTTGATGTTTGTCTTCATATCCCCAGTGCCTAGTGTAAAGTATAGCTCCATTGATTATCCCATCCACTTAAAATAAATTAACTTTATTGGGAAGGAGCACTTCTTGATTGAATCAATCAGAACCAAGAGTGAAAAGGGCCTCTACAACTACTTGAATCAATCTGTTCTGTGAGTAATTTGGTCATGCACTAATAAATTTGTATAAAAGGAAGAAGCTTGATGCTGAGAGGATAAGACAAGCAAAGGTTTGGAACACCAAAGCTAGTATTTAGCTTTGGCAGAGAAGGGGCATAGAGAAGGATCATTGGTCCTACGAGAGCAGATGATCTGCCTGGAGGAAAATTCTAAGAAAATATAGGTTCTTTCCCCAACTTCCCTTCTCTATTCCATCTATCCACAGGGTGACCCAAAAGTCTTAGTGCAGTTTTGAGATTAAAATGGGGGATTCCACATTTTAAGTTTAAAACTGCACTAAGACTTTTGGAACATACTGTGTATACTCAAATCTACTTGTTCTTTTTCAAAACATTTTTGATAAGGTGGATTTTTCCTCAAAGAAAAAGAGGCCAGGAGTTAAACAGAGACAGATACAAATGTAAAGTTAGACAGAGCCTGACATTCTGCTTAAATGTTAGGAGACTTTCTGAGTGCTTGAAGAGACTATATCTGAACTCAGAACTTTTTGTCTAAAATAAACTCTCTGATGCTGAAGAAGATGGAATCATGTGAAAATTAGGGAACATAAAATTGTCACTTAAGCTTCCAAAGATCAGTCAGTCAACAAGAATTTATTAAAGCTAAGCACTGGAAATACAAATAAAACCAAAAATTTTAAATAGCCCCCGCATTTAAAGAATACACATTCTACTATCTTTCTAGTGGAATCCCTAGGATTTTCCTTGTATAACAATACCATTTGCAAAAAGAGAGTTTTATTACCTTATTGCCCATTCCAATTCTTTCAATTTCTTTTTGTTCTCTTACTGCTATCATTTATAGTATAATATTAAACAATATTGGTGATAATGGGCATCCTTTTTTCACTCCTAATCTGATTGGGAAGGCTTCTAGCTTATCCCTTTTACAGAAAGTACTTGCTGATGGTTTTAGGTAGATGCTTCCTATCATTTTAAGGAAAAATCCATTTATACCTGTGGTTCAAGTGTTTGTAATAGGAATAGGTATTGCATTTTGTCTAAAAAAATTCTGAATTTATTTTTGTAATAAAATGATTTTTGTTATTGATATAATCAATTATGCTGATAGTTTTCCTTATATTAAACCAGTCTTGCATTCCTGGTCATATTCCACTTGGTCATAATATATAATCTTTGTGATATATTGCTGTAGTATTCTAGCTAGTATTTTATTTAGGATTTTTATATCAGTATTCATTTCCTGAAATTGGTCTATGGTTTTGTATCAGTAAGGCAAGATTCAGAATATCGATGGTGACTGTGAATATGCCTGTATAGTTTGGAATTGCAAAGTATAAGAGACTCTCTGTATAGAAGGCAGAAGAAGTAAATCATTTATTCAGACACCAGAGGATCAAATCCTAGAACCAATAACCCTAATTCTACATAGCAGTAATTGTATTCCAAAACCAGTAAGTCCACCTCAATGTAACAGCAAGGAGATTAAAATACAGTATAACAGCAAAGAGCCAAGTCATCCTGTGACCTTCCTTTCTGCTAGGGCCATCCTGTAAACACTCACTCACGTATCCTGTCTGCTTGCCTGCATCCTCTTGCAGTTCTGAAAGCCTTTCCAGTTCTCTCCCTGTCTCTGTGACTCTCTGTCTCTCACAGCTCTCTCTCTCTACTCTAAATCTTCTTCTTCTTCTTGCAGCTCTCTCATCTCCACTTTCTCCAGCTCTCTAGTCTCTTTCTGAAGGTCTACTGGTCTCTTTCCACAACTCTCTAGTTTGAGCTTAATGGCTACTCATGGGTTATATGTATCCTGTGTAGGCCTGGGGCTTAGCATCTACTTAGCAAATGGGCCTTCCTACAAACAGGCCCCTCCTAATCAAGCTTTCTTTAACTAGCTCCACCTGAGGCCTATTAAATGGACAGGGAAGATCTTTGGTCACATTAGCACCACAGGTTTCCTTACTCTGTTTATGTTCTTCCTGGTTTATTTATCAGCACAATATTTGTTTCCCAAAAGCATTTTGGCAGGACTCCTTCTTTGCCTATTATTCCAAATAATTTATTCAATATTGGAATGAGTTGATCTTTAAATGTTTGATTGATTTCATTTGTAAATCCATTTGGTCTTGATGCTTTTTTCTTAGTAGGCTCATTTATGGCCTGTTCAAATTGTTTATCGAAAATGGATTTATTTAGATATTATATTTCCTCTTTTGTTCATCTGAGTTTATATTTTTGTAAATATGCTCCCATTTCACTTAAATTGTTAAATTTATTGGCATATAATTGCAGAAAATAAATCCTAAAAATTGGTTTAATTTCATCCTCATTAGTCATGTATTCACCCTTTTCATTTTTGATACTGGTGATTTGGTTTTCTTCTCTTTTAAAAATCATAATAAGCAATGGTTTATTTATTTTATTAGTTGTTTTATAAAAAAACTCCTAGTTTTATTTATTAATTGAATGGTTTTCTGTCATTTAATTTCATTATTCTAACTTTAAGGATTTTTAATTTGTTCTTTTTCTAGTTTTTTTTAATTGCATACTTAATTCATTGGTCTGCTGTTTATTTTACTGATGTAAGCATTTAGATATATATTTTGTCTTAGATTAGTACTTTTGCTGTATCCCATAAGTTTTAATACATTGTCTCATTATTATCATTGTCTTTGATAAAATATTTTATTGTTTCTATGACTTATTCTTTAACACAGTCATTAAGATTAGGTTTTTAATTCCCAATTAATTTTTAATCTGTTTCCATAATCCTTTATTAAGTATAATTTCTTGTGTCATGCTCTGAAAGGAATGCATTTAATGTTTCTACTTTTCTGCATTTAATTATAAAGTTTAGGTGGTCTTTTTTTTAAATGACATGTACTGCTAAAAAAAAGGTATATCCTTTTTTTGTTACCATTCAATTCTCTACAAATGTCAATTATCTATGATTCTATTAATTTATTGTTTTAATAATAACTAATTATTTTCCACCTCTCATTTGTTTTTTCTGATTTGTTTTTTTCAGATTTATCTAGTTCAGAGAGGGAAAAGTTAAAATTCCCCACTAATGTAATTTTGTTATTTATTTCCACCTGTAATTCATTTACCTTTTCCTTTGAAAATTTTAATGCTATTGCATTTGGTGCATATATGTTTAGCATTGGTATTACATCATTACCTAAGGTACCTTTTAACGTAATGTAGTTTTCCTACTTATCTCTTTAAATTAAATCTATTTTAGCTTTAACTTTGTCTGAGGTCATGATTGTTACCCTTATTTTTTTTAACATCAGCAGGAGCATAATAAATTCTACACCTTTATTTTTATTCTATGTGTGTCTCTCATTTTTAAATATGTTTCTTGTAAACAAAATATGGTCAGGTTCTGGGTTTTGATCCATTTTTCTATCCATTTCTGTTTTATGGGCAAGCTCATCCCATTCACATTCAAAGTTATAATTTCTAGTTGTGAATTTCCCTCCATTCTATTCTCTCTCTCCCCCCCCCTCTCTCCCCACAATATCCCTCTTCAGAAATTCAATTGACTTTTGCCTACGGCCACCTTGATGATACACGCTTTTAAAAGTTGATCCTTGGGGGGCTGTGGGGGGGGGATAGAGCCAAGATGGCAGTTGGAAAGCAAGGACTTCCATGAGTTCCCCTCTAGGTCCCTCCAAACACCTATAAAAAAGGCTCTGAACAAATTCTATAACTGCAGAACCCATGAAATAGCAGAGGGAAGCAGGGCCTCAGCCCAGGAGAGCCTGGATTGTCACATGGTAACATCTATCACATGGAACTAGGAGCAGAGCAAAGCAAAGCCCAGCGTGAGCTACGCCTGGACCAACCAGACTGGGAGCCAGGCACAACAGGCCCTAGCATCCTGAATCAGTGAGCTCCGGCAGTTACCAGACTTCTCAACCCACAAACACCAAAGACTACAGAGAAGGTTAGTGGGAAAAGTTGCTGGGAGAGAGTAAAAGGAGTTTGTGGTTCAGCCACCACCCCGAAGGGCAGTGGAGTTGATGCATCTCTGAGGCTGCTTATAGAGCTACAGCTGCAGTTGCTTCTGGCCCCAGGCCCACCTAGTAGGAGAAATTAAGTGGAGCAGGAGTGCAGAGTCTCCTCAGATCTGAGTCACGGTCCAGGTTGGTGGTTCTTGGGGGAGAAGGAGCACTGTTATGGCAGAGCTTGCTGTGTAGAAGTAGCTCTGACAATAGCAGTGCAGCCCCTCAAGCTTGGGACAAAGTACTCTCGACTCTACAAGCAGTCATACCCAACAAAAAACTCAAGGGTCAAGTAGTTGGCTGGGAACATGAACAGGCAGTGAAAATGCTCTCAGATTCAGACTCAGACTTTGGAATCTTTCTTTGGTGACAAAGAAGACCAAAACATACAGCCAGAAGATGTCAACAAAGTCAAAGAGTCTACATCAAAACCCTCCAAGAAAAACAGGAACTGCTCTCAGGTCATGGATGAGATCAAAAAGGATTTGGAAAAGCAAGTTAGAGAAGTAGAGGAAAAATTGGGAAGAGAAATGAGAGTGATGCAAGAAAACCATGAAAAACAAGTCAATGACTGGCTAAAGGAGACCCAAAAATACTGAAGAAAATAACACCTTAAAAAATAGACTAACTCAAATGGCAAAAGAGCCCCAAAAAGCCAATGAGGACAAGAATGTTTTGAAAGGCAGAATTAGCCAAATGGAAAAGGAGGTCCAAAAGACCACTGAAGAAAATACTACCTTAAAAATTAGAGTGGAGCAAGTGGAAGCTAGTGACTTTATGAGACATCAAGATATTATAAAACAGAATCAAAGGAATGAAAAAGTGGAAGACAACGTGAAATATCTCATTGGAAAAACCAATGACCTGGAAAATAGATCCAGGATAGAGAATTTAAAAATTACTGAACTGCCTGAAATCCATGATCAAAAAAAGAGCCTAGACATCATTTTTCAAGAATTTATCAAGGAAACTGCCCTGATATTCTAGAGCCACAGGGCAAAATAGAAATTGAAAGAATCTACCCATCACCTCCTGACAAAGATCCCAAAAAGAAAACTCTAGGAATATCGTTGCCAAATTCTAGAGCTCCCAGATCAAGGAGAAAATACTGCAAGCAGCCAGAAAGAAACAGTTTGAGTATTGTGGAAACACAATCTGGATAACACAAGATCTAGCAGCTTCGACACTAAGGGATCGAAGGGCTTGGAATATGATTCCAGAGGTCAATGGAGCTAGGATTAAAAGAAAGAATCAACTACCCAGCAAAACTGAGTATCATGCTCCAAGGCAAAATATGGATTTTCAATAAAATAGAGGACTTTCAAGCTTTCTTAGTGAAAAGACCAGAGCTGAATAGAAAATGTGACTTTCAAACACAAGAATAAAGAGGTGCATGAAAAGGTAAACAAGAAAGAGAAATTATAAGGGACTTAATAAAGTTGAACTGTTTTGTTTACATTACTTCATGGAAAGATGATGTGTATAATTTGTGAGGCCTCAGTATTAGGGTAGCTGAAGGGAATACACACACACACACACACACACACACACACATAGACTGAGTGCACAGGGTGAGTTGAATATGAAGGGATGATATCTAAAAAAATAAAATCAAATTAAGGGATGAGAGAGAAATATATTGAGAGAGGGAGAAAGGGAGAGATAGAATGGGGTAAATTATCTCACCTAAAAGTGGCAAGAAAAATTAGTTATGTAGGAAGGGAAGAGGGGCAGGGGAAGGGGAATGAGTGAATCTTGCTCTGTGGGATTTTACCTGAGGAGGGAATAACATACTCACTCAATTGGGCATCTTACCCCACAGGAAAGAAGAAGGAAATAGATAAAAAAAGGCAGGACAATAGAAGGGAGGGCAGACAGGGGGAGGAGGTAATCAAAAACAAACACTTTCGAAAAGAGACAGGGTCAAGGGAGAAAACTGAGTAAAGGGGGATAGGATAGGAAGGAGCAAAATATAGTCAGTCTTTCACAACATGAGTATTGTGGAAGGGTTTTATATAATGATACACATGTAGCCTATGTTGAATTGCTTGCCTTCTTAGGGAGGGTGAGTTGGGAGGGAAGAGGGGAGAGAATTTGGAACTCAGTGTTTTAAAAACAGGTGTTCAAAAAAAAGTTTTTGCATGCGACTAGGAAATAAGATATACAGGCAATGGGGCATAGAAAGCTATCTTGCCCTACAAGAAAGTAAGGGAAAAGGGGATGGGGGACAGTGGGGTGACAGAAGGGAGGGCTGACTGGGGAACAGGGCAATCAGAATATATGCCATCTTGGAGTGGGTTAGAGGGCAGAAATGAGGAGAAAATTTGTAATTCAACTCTTGTGAAAATCAATGCTGAAAACTAAAAATATTAAATAAATTAAATTTTAAAAATACTGAAAAAAAGAACTAGGAAGGAAACTAACCAAGTTCCCCCAACAGTCAGTCACTTAGTCAGTCAAATATCATTTATTAAGCCCCTCCCATGTGCCATGCACTGAGCTAAGTTACAAGGAGAGGCAAAGAAACAAAAAAAAAAACAGTCCTTGTTCAGGGAGCTCACAGACAACAACCTGCAAACAACTATGTATAAACAATATATAGATGGGATAAATTGAAGGCATTCTCAGAGGGAAAGTTGAAAGATTGAGAAGTACTGCAAAATGCTTCTTGAAGAAGGTAGGATTTTAGCTGAGACTCAGAGGAAGTCTGGGGAGCTATGAGGCAGAGATGAGGAGGGGAACACCTGCAGGTACAGGAAAGAGCCCATATAAATGTCAGGAGATGAAGTGATGTGTGAGGAACAGAGCGCAAGTCAGTATCACTGGATTAGAGGATGTGGAAAGGTTTAAGGTGTAAGGAACCTGGAAAGGTGAAAAGGAGCCAGTCAAAGGAGATCTCAAAGTCCATGCATGAAAGCTCATGTATTTTATGAAAGTACCTTGTGTCCTCACTCAGCGCCTATTACTCTAACTTTACACATACTTCAAAAACCTGGCTGACAGAAGAAATTAGAAGAAGCAGAACAGTCTGATAGAAATGGTGTAGTAACAGTAGCACAAAGTGGCAGGGTAGAGGAGAAATTTTTTAAGACACTTCAGTGTGATGCTTGGAAAGTTCTTTGTTTTAATCGATGTGGTCATTCCTTCCACTCTTAGAGATTGCAAACCCTGTAACTGAGGTCCTCATTCTGTACTCCTGTCTGTAGAGAAGCTGTGCAGGGTGTTGAAGGCACCTGCTGGAACAGAAGGTATGCCAACTCGAAAAAGGTCAGTAGTCAGGGGCCATCGCTGCATTAGAGTCCAGCAAAATAACATTTGTCCATATTGGTGACCTTGAATTTCCAAGCAAACAATTTAATCATGTTTACTTTTCTTAGCTTAAGAAGGTAGGAAGTATACAGTGTTTTAGAAATATTTCCATCCTTGAGAGTTAAGTGTTTGTCCTTGGAGCCAAATCTTTAGTTACCCAAGACTTATTTTTCTAGACTTTGGGACTGACAGGGTTTTACTTTATTAAACTGAGAACTTAGAAATACATTTTTGACCATATCAAAAAAAAGCTGATCTTTTGCTCTATCCCCTTGCCCTCCTATGTCTTAATTTGCACATCCTTCTAATAGTCCTTCCTTCATCTGACCCCTTTGCTTTCCTATTTCTTTGTAAGTTAAGAAGACTTTTACATTCTACTATGTGTATATGTTATTTCACCTTTAACCAAGTTCCAATGAGAACAAGTTTCCCACACTATTTGCCCTCCTCCCTATCCTCCCTTCCACTATAACAGTTCTGCCTTTCTCCATTGTATGAGAAAGTTTGTTCCATTATACCTCTTTCTATCCAATTTTATTTTTTAGGATCATGTCATCATGATTAACTTGAACCCTAGCCTTATTTCTATATATATTCTTTGGAACTACTCTAATAATAATAACATTTTTAAGAGTTACAAGTATCATTTTCCCATATAAGAAGAAAACAGTTTAAATTTATTAAATCTCTTATAAGCAATCTTTAATGTTTACCTTCTTATGTTTCTCCTAGTTTTTGTAGGTGAAATTTTCTGTTCAATTCTGGTCTTTTCCTCAAGAATACTAGAATGTCCTTTAGTTCATTAAATATCCATTTTTTTTCCTTTCAGAATTACATTCAACTTTGCTTCTTCGGTTATTCTTGGTTGTAAACACAGCTCCTTTGATCTTTGGAATGTTATATTCTGCACCCTTTGGTTTTTCAGCGTAGAAGCTGCTAAATGTTGTGTTTTCCTGACTTTAGCTCCATGGTATTAAAATTATTTCTTTCCAGTTGCTTGCAATATTTTCTCCTTGAGATGGGAACTTTGAAACTTAGCTATGATATTCCTGTGAGCTTTAATTTTGGAATCTCTTTTCAGTATTGAAGGGTGGATTTTTTTTTGAATTTCTATTTTACCCTCCAGCTCTGGAAAGTCAGGGTAATTTTCTTTAATAATTTCTTGAAGTATAGTGTCTAGATTCTTTTTTTCTAAATCATTACTTTCATAATTAACAATTCTCATATTATCTCTCCTTAATCTTTTTCCAGGTCAGTTATTTTTTAATGAGATATTTCACATTCTTTTCTATTTTTCATTCTTTTGATTTTATTGGGGGCGGAGCCAAGATGGCCGCATGAAGGCAGCCTCTTACCGGAGCTCTCTCACAAGGTCTGTCAGATTCCCATAAAAAAGTGAATTTGAGCAGATTTGAGAGAGTCAGAAACCGTGAGCAGTCTGCGTGGGGCAAATTTCCGAGCCGGGAGAGTCTGAAAGGCCAGAGGAACGAACCTGCAGGCGCGGAGAGTGCTCGGCGCGGAGCTGCTCCAGACCAAGGCGGAAGCGGCCGGCCGGGAAATCCACGTGGGAGACGAACTGGGAGAAAGCTGGGCGCCGGAAACCGGCAGAGATCCCCAGGCCTCCCAACACAGGACGGCAGTCTCTGGGAGCGACGAGAGGCAGCGCCATGCCACCAGCCGCGAAAACATCCAGTCCTGCCGCTTGCAAAACCCAGGATCTCGGCCTCTTGAACTTCCGGAAGACTCAATGGCTAGGTAAGCGGCTCTAACCCCTCCCCCCCTCACCCAGAGAATTCCTCGGAAAAAAAAAAAAAAAAGAGAACTGAAACAGAGGAGAGAGTAGCGGGGCTTCACAGGACAAATACTAGAAGCTCATTAGTCCCAGAGGGGAAGAGTCAGCAGGGGGCCAAGCCAGGAGCCCAGACGTAACCTTGCTCCCCCAGGGGAAGCGCCAGTCATCAGCTCAAACAACAAACGGCTGAGACCATTGCTGAAAAGCAAGTGCTGGAGAGCACCCATAGGGAGTGAGACGCCAGGGAGCCAGACCCCTCCCCCACACCTCAGGAAACTGAAGGTTATAATTCTAGACTCACAACCCACAGAATAAGAAAGCTGGGACAGAAAGCTCTGAGATCCACAGATAGAAATTCGTTGTAAAGCCAGCAAAAGGCAAACCAACATGAAGAAGAACACAAAAAAACCGAGGACAATAGATTCTTTTTATGGAGATAGGCAGGATCAAAATATCGACATAGAAGAAGATAGCAATGACACGGTAGATACATCAGATACCTCAAAAGCTAATATGATCTGGTCTCCAGCCCAAAAAGCACTGCTGGAAGAGCTAAAAGAGGATTTTAAAAACCAAATTAGGGAGCTAAAAGAAAATATGGAAAAAATGGAAAAAAGGGAGAAAAAATCCACTGACGAAATCAAGTCCCTAAAGAATAAGATTGGCGAAATGGCTATGGAGATTCAGAATCTTTTGATTTTATTTTTATTGATGTCTTCAGAAACCATTATTTTCCCCTTGCCCAATTCTAATTTTTAAGAAGTTATTTTCTTCAGTAAGTTTTTGGGTCTCTTTTTCCAATTGGTTGGCTTTTTTCATGATTTTCTTGCTTTTCTTGCATTATTCTTGATTATTTTTCTCCACTTCTCATCTGATTTTTGAAATCTTTTTAAAGCTTTTCCACAAACTTTTATTGGGTTTGTGAGCATTTTATATTTTTCTTTGAAGCTTTATTAAAAAAATTATTTGAACCCTGATCTTCTCTATCACCATAGTAGCTATCTATGGTCAAGTTCTTTCTCTGTTTGTTTTTTTTTTAATGCACTTTAATGTCCTATTTCTTGGCTGCTGACTTTGTGTTAGAGTTAGGCTTTACTTCCAGGGTGTATGGGATAATGCCTCAGGCTTCAGGTTGTTCATGCTGTTGTTTCTGATTTCTAGCTAGGGGCCTTTGACCTCTTGGTTCTTCCAGTGTTCTATAATCCAAGGCTGGGTGTGGTCACTGCAACTACAGGTCATGCTTTGGTCTATCAGTGATCTCAGGTACTCCTCTTCACCTCTTCACCCCTGCAGTCAGGATTCCTAGCACTGCTGTCACTGAAAATGCTCTTGTTCCCTGAAATAGTCACAAGCATCAGCTGTCCCTCTTGACTGGAACCAAAACCAAAGGCTCTGCTCTTCTGCAAATGACCACAACCAGGAGGGCCCCTGCCCCGTATAACCACACTCATCTGCTTGTGCTCATTCCTTCTTGCCTGCAGCCACAGCCTGGAACCCTGTCTGGTAAATTTGCACCTGGGCCCCATGTCCATCACCACCAAAGGGCCCCCATAGTCTTCTCCTGATTAGCCACCCAACCCCCACACCATCCATGGGGTGAAAGCTCCTGAAGCTAAGATTGCAGCTGACACAGCTGCTTACAAGTTTTGATATGTGTTGACTTGGCAGGTATTTGCTTAGAGGTATCTGCACTTCAATCCAACCAGACAACCAGCCCCAGGAGATCAGATCTTTACTAAGGTCCTTCCAAGTTGTCTTAGGCTGGATGACTGCTATACCTTGACTTTTAACTATTTCTGCTGCTCTAAAACTTATTTCAAGGCATTATTTTAAATTATTTGCAGAGGAATTTTGAAAAGCCAAGTAGATTCCTCCTTTATTCTGCATCATCCCACAATTCCAACCAGGAGCATACATTCTAATCAGTGGTGGGATTCAGATGAATTAACAACTGGTTTTCATTGGAACAGAGTCAAGGCACTGCCCCTGCTGCTGACATGGTGGGTGCAGGCCCTGCCCTCCTAACAACAGGTTCACAGAATTCAACCTAAAATTAGGTACTGATAACTGGTGCAAACCAGCTGATTCTAATGGGGAAAAACACACATGAAATGAAGCTGAAAAGGGAGGGAGGGAAATCTAGGGGCATTGGTAGAGAAAATCTGGAGACTCGGGAATCTTACACATTGCCTGCGCTGTCATCCCAACTCCTCACTTGTTTCCAATCTCTAGTTGTCTATGGATTCATTGCTCACTATGTACCCTTGTCTTTCCCATCCTCTCCCAAACCCTCACATGATCCCCATCCATCCCCACTAAATATCATTCTATAACTCTTCTGGCCTTTAGGGCTAAAGTTTTTGAGGAGGACATCTGTATTAAGTATCTCCATTTTCTCCCCCTCTCACTCTCTTGTTAACCCCTTACAATCTAGTTTTTTACCTCAAAATTCCACTGAAACTGATCTCTCCAGAGTTTCTAATGATCTCTAAATTGTCAAATCCAATAGCCTTTTTCAATCTTCTTTATCTCTGCAGCCTTTGACACTTTTGCTCATCCTCTCCTTGATACTCTCTCTAGGTTTTCTTAACACTCTCCTGGCTCTCCTCCTATCTGACTGATCGTTCTCACTTGCCTTTGCAGGATCCCAATCTAGATCATACTCTCTAACCAGGTGTCCCTCAGGGTTCTGTCCTGGGCCTTCTTCTCTTCTCTCTCTATATTATTACTATACACTATACTACTCACTTGGTGATATCATCAGCTTCTACAGATATAATTACCATCTCTTCACTGATTGTTCTAAGATTCATCTGTCCTACTCTAAACTCTCAGATGAACTTCATATATTTTTGTAGGGGGGAATGCTGGGCTATTGGGGTTAAGTGACTTGCCCAAGGTCACACAGCTAGTAAGAGTATCAAGTATCTGAGGCCAGATTTGAACTCAGGTCCTCCTGACTCCGGGGCTGGTGGTCTACTCACTGTGCCACTTACCTGCTTATGAACTTCAATTTCATACCTCCAACTGACTTACATACATTTTGAATTGTATGTGCAGTAGACATCTTAAATTCAATACATCGAAAACCAAACTCATTATCTCCCCTGCCCCACTCCTACCTTAGCTATATAACCTATTACTATAGAGAGTAACAGTATCCTCCCAGTCCCTCAGGCTCACTACCTAGGTGTCATTTTTGACTCTTCACTGTCTTTCACCCCTCTTCATATTCCATCTTTTGCAGAGGGCTGTCAATTCCACCTATGCTACATCTCTCCAAAATCCTTTCCTTTCAAGCTGCCACCACTCTGGTACAGACACTTATTATCTTACACCTAGACCATTGTAGGTCTACCTGCTGGTAGATCTGCCTACTTCAAGTCTCTCCCCTCTCCAATCCACCCTCCACTCAGCCACCAAAGTGGTTTTTCTAAAGTGTAAGTCTAACCATGTCACCACCTCTACTCAATAAACTACACTGGTTCCTTATCACCTCTTATCACCTCTCAGAGCAAATACAAAATTCTCTGGTATTTAAAACTCTTTGTAACCTAACCCTTTTCTACCTTTCCAGTCTTCTTAGATCTTAGTCCCTCACCATGTATTTTCCTATCCTGCGACCCTAACCTCCTTGCTGTTGCAAAACAAGACACTCCATCTCTTGACTGAGCATTTTCTCTGGCTTTCCCCATGTCTGGAATGCTCTCCCTTCTCATCTCCACTGACTGTCTTCTCTGACTTCTTTTAGAGCAAATTAAAATCCCATCTTCTCAAGGAAATCTATCCCAATCTCTCTTAATAATAGTGCCTCCCCTCTGTTACTTCCTATTTATCCTGTATATAACTTGCTTGCACATATTTATTTGTTTGTTTCCTCATCCACTTGATTTTTAGTACCTTGAGGGCAGGGACTATTTTTTGCCTCTTTTTTGTATTCTCAGTACTTAGCACAGTGCCTGACACACAGCAGGTACTTAATAAATGTGTATTGATTGACTGATTAGAACCAAGACAGACATGGAGATATAGCTGGTCTGGGCACTTTCTTTAAAATGGAGCTTCTTGAAGTAAGTGATAAATCAAAGCAGTGGGTCCTGTGGGGCAGAGTAAACTTCCAAGGTGGGGAAGCTACTCTGGCATGATGGAGAATGTCCTGGAAAGGAAGAAAACAGCTGAACAAATATCTAAGAAGTTAGTTATTGTTACAAAAGCACAGTACCTGGTACTTAGTAGGCACTTAATAAATGCTTATTGATTTATTTGTTCTTGTAACTTTCTCATGGAACTTTCACTCTGCATTTCTCCATTTCTCACCTACTCCCTCTATAACTACTTGCCCCAAACAGTGAGAGGTTTTAATCAACAAACATTTATTAGGCATTTACTACTAGGCCATCCATTCAGCTAAGCTTTTGCCTAAGAAAGGTAAAAAAAAAATGACCCCACCTGAAGGAGACTGAATTCTAATGGGAGAAGACAAAGTTTCAGCCTCAAGTGTGAATTTCAAGAAATGTTAAAACATTCAGAGTCTATAACTAGTAGAAGCTAAAAGGCTGTCTTCCATTATTGTCTGACATCTTACATTGCCTATTTTGAGTAAGTTATTTAGGATCATTAAGCTATAAGAGGACTTAGATATCAGCTAACCTAACCCCCTGTAACAAGCAAGCACCATAGCATACCCAGGATGTCCTGCTAGCACAGATTCTTTAATCTGCTTTTCTAGGAAAGACTGCTCAAAAAGGGGTTAACAATCTTACTTTTACATTACATTCACTAGTTCAGGGGAAGGGTCAACACCCTGAATATCACAGAAAATACAGAGAAAATGCAAGCAGAGAAATTAGCATAAAGACCAACAGGCAGGGCTCTGACTGCCCAAATCAAAGAAATATTGCTATACACTTTACATACACCACTGGATGAAGAGAGCCTTTATATCTCAGTAGACTGGGGCAGGTGGGTGTCTGAACATGTGGCTATTCAGTCTCAACCAGGGAATCACAAGGTCCTTCTCATAAGCGAACCCCGAAACCAAAACCTCACCTCAGAGTATACATATACTTCTGACTAATAGGCTCAGAGCCAGAAGGTGTCACAACCCCTTCTGACTCATTTCCTAATTAGCTTAGTACCAACAGGTGTGAAAGCCTTCCTACAAGCGAGCCTCCTCTGAACAAGCTCATCCTCCAATGGGCCCTGTGACTCTGAATGTATCACAGCTGTGAGCTGGGCCAGAGTTCAAAGCAAGTCACATAGACCTATTAATGGATCAGGAAGATCTTCATATCCCATTAACATTACACCCCTCATTTTAATTTTTAACTTCTCTTTCACCAGAGATATTAGTAGCTAGTTTAAAGTCACCAGGTAATCACTAAATATGAAACTTTATAGAAATTCATATAGGCAATCACAGAATATTAGACCAAATAGGAAGCAGCTTCTCTTTTTAAGAAGAAAGAAAACAAAAAAAAATGGGAGTCCCGTATTCTCTGGGTTCGACTTGAGGAGGATTGGCCCCAGGGTTCAGACACCAGCCCTCATTGCAAAACCAGTTAACTCTACTTTTTAGAAAATAGGGTCCTAGAGAAAAGAGTATCCCACATCTATATTGTACTGTTTGGGAGCAATCAGCATTGCCTCCGTAGGTATATGTCCCCATGTATTTCAAAAGATTGAGATTTATTTGTATTATCAAGCTCCCATCCCTCTGTCTCCATTTACCTAAATCTTGGTGCTCATTTCAGCCCTCTGATCAAGTATATGAACTTAGAATACTCAAGAGAAAAAAAAATCAACTCTTCCCATCCCCTCTTTTTAACTTTTAAAAAGTCAGACCTTAAGGAAAAGCATCCTGTTCAAAATTTTCCCATGAAGCAAAATGTTTTCTTTCTTTTACATGCTTTCTACTAAAAACAACATTCAGAATAAATGAAGTCAATGTTGAACATAAAAGTTAATATTCCCCAAATGATATCCTATCTGCTTAAGTAGAGGTTGCCATTTAATGAGCTAAGAACACATCAATGATTTAAATATATCATGTCACAGCCACATTTTCCAGTTTCTCAGATCACAAACTAAGACATTCCAGAATTCAACTGTGTGTGTGTGTGTGTGTGTGTGTGTGTGTGTGTGTGTGTGTAATGTATAATATAAATTCAATGAAAGCCTCAAGCCTTTCTGGTTTCTGCCCCATGTCAAAGAAATTACATAGATAGGATCATTTACTTAAAGCTTAATTGGACACTTAATTGGTTTCTTACCAGTTAAATGAAGTCTTTGATGTAGGGATTCTCACTTAGAGGATCAGAGTTAATGCTTCTTTAGCCCTTGTATGGCATAATGATTATCAAACTGTGTCCTAATAGATAGACAGATAGGAAGATCATCAGATCTAGAATTGGAAGGGAACTTTGAGGCCAACTAGTCCTATCCCCTGCTTTTACCTGTAAGAAAACTAAAGCTCAAAGTGGCTGTACAGAGACACATAAGCAGAATAGCAGATTTATATCTGCTCTGATGATTAACTCCAATTAGTCAAATATATCTTGTACAGATATGAGGATTTTTTTCTGTGTTGCACTTCCCCTCCCCCATTAGACTGTCAGCTCCATGAGAGCAGGAACTGTTTTTCTTTTTCCCTTTCTTTGTATCCCCAGCACTAAGATCTTTATTCCTATTTAAGAGGTATAGTTTCTTCCAACTGCAGGAAGCAGCCAAGAAAATAAATGGGCTTCGGTAACATTTTTTCTATCAGGTGATACATTCTCACACTTATGCCAATGGAGACAAATCTGACCAAGTTGGAAAGGATTCATTTTGGGATTATGATAGCAATCTGTTGTCCAAAGAACAGCCTTGAGAGCTCAGAGAGGCTCAATATCAGAATAATGGCCACCAAGTGATAAATTTTTGACCATGGCAATTCACAAAAGCTATTTATCAAGACATAGAAGAGATATAAACTGTAGAAGCTGAAGGGATTAGGAGGAATAAAGAAGGAATTAGAGGAGGGGGATGGGAGAGTTCTAGACCTACAATTTTTTTGTTGTAGGAAATACCTTCTACTTCTCCTGATGCAGATAGCATATTCTTTCATGTTTTATAATCTGAGAGTGGTGGGGGAGGGGAGCACTGGGAGGTAAAATGAGTTCATTAGGATTATAGAACTATGATGCAACTAATATAGGACTTGAACCCAGGTCTTCCTCATTTCAAATCCAGCCCCCTATCCTCTTTCTTTGTGCTATCTTCTAAATCTGCATAGGTAGAAGGAGGATACATAATGCTGAAAAAGAATAACCTTGATGCAATGCATGATACGTATTTTTTTACAAGAGCATTGCCTTCTTCTTTTAATATGCTTTATTAGTAGGCTTAGCTAGGGAAATATCTTCTGGGTGTTTTTTATTGATTCTTTTTAGATCACAGAATAAGTATCCTAGAAATACAGTGTTAGAAGGTACTTCAAGGGCCATCTAGTTCAGCCATTACACAAATCAAAAAAAAATGTCCATAGCATCTTTATTATTGACTGTAATAGATTAGGTCTAACACAAACAGTGTAAAGCAGAAGGTCACACATCATCACTTAGTGAATCATGACACAAGCAGACAGTCTAACTTAAAACTACTCTTTCACAAAATGCCTTACTGTTTTCCTCCCACTTCACACATCCAGCATCATCCTGAAAGATTTGTATAATAAAGGCAGAAGCCAGAGAGGGCACTAGAAGGCAGAGAGGATCTGGTTCATTTAAGAATTAGTATACGAACAGGACAACATTATGAAGATCAAAGAGCCAATTGTGTCTTACAAACTCATAGTGGTGGAGGGTTTGGGGTTTTTGTTTGTTTTGTTTGTTTTTGCTGGAGAATTTGAGAATGAGCAGAGAACTCACTAAATAAATGCCTACCTTTCTGAAACTCAACTATTAACTTCTCAGGCCTTCATTTATTTCCTGTTGGCTCTGTTTTTATTCTTCTTTCCACATTTCTGCAATAACCTTGCTCTCACCAAAGTCATTCCCTAACTATGCCATTAGATACTGGTATATCTGGTAGGACACCAGAGCCTTCCCAGCACAAGCTTCTTACCACTACTGCCATGTCCATTTCTCCCCACCAGGTACAGCAACCCCATAAATGGAGACTTCCAAGAAACCAATCACCTTTCACTAGCCCTGGAGGAGTTAATTTGGCCACTTTTAGCACTCTATTACAGGGCTGAGCCATCATAATTCATGGCTGAGTGTTTAAAAACTGGACCATGCTTCGTATATGACGCAGTTCTTTACCATGAAATCAGGGCCTACCTAGAAAGGCATCTTGCTAACCCCTGGGTATATCCCCTTTCCCTTTGCACCACTATTAATGAAACCAGATGCTATTCTTGGCTATGACGATCAGCTCACCTATAACTTTACTCCCAATCTCTGCAATTTGCCAGACCAAAACATCCTTTCTTGGTCCCTCCTTTTCTGTATGCATTGAATCCCCTAATAGAATGTTAATTTCTTGAGGTAAGGAACTGTCTCATTTTATTACTTGTATTTTGATTCCTAGTACAATGTTTGATATACAGTAGGCATTTTAACAAATGCTCATTCATTCATTCATCATTAATATAGTTGTAGAATCATTTTTGCTATTCCTCTTCTCTGAATATTTCTGTAAATCTATTTTTGATGTTTTAATTATCTTCAAATTTTCATTAGAATTATTAGAGAGAAGGTATCATGAGCAGCATAGATCACCTCATATTTATCTCAGGTGGGTGGTAATTATTTCTGCCACCATGTTTAAAAGGTAACAAATTGTAAAGTTTAAGCTGTGTGGTAAAAATAGCAGTCAGATTTGGATTGGACTCAATAAAACCAAGGTAAATACAAATTTAGGCTCTTGCCACGTCATTAACCACGTCCCAGGTGTTCCTGGGTACTGCAGCACATATGGACTCAAAAATCACCCACAGTTTTGAGATCCCCCCTAATAGATGACCATATGTACTGGCTCTCATCCCAAAGAAGAAGAGGGCTGAGCTGACATTTGGCTAACTGCTACCTGAAGATGCATTTGCTCACACAGTTACTAGTTTGTATTTCCTTTTCTAACAGTTTTTACTGAAATTCTGGTATTTAACAGCATTAAGAGGGGAAAACATGCATCATTTTAGATTGTTAAAAACACATTTAAGTAAAGTCCTTTCCCTAATACCACCCACCAACCCAGATTCCCTCCATTGTTTCCACACCATGCTATTATACAGCTTTTAACCACCAGAATGCTTCATATTTATTAAGCTAATATTTTGTCATTACTAAGATTTTCTTTTGTTCCTACCTTGAATTATTCTCCTTTCAGGTTAAGTTATAAAACCTCAAATCAATGAAGTTTTCCTCATCTTTGAAGCAGTCTTATTAGTTTTTTGACATAAGTAAACTCAAATGAACCAAAGTTCTCTTTCTTAGTCCTTTTAATCCTAACCTGAAACCAGCCTTGTGATGAATACATGAAAAATCATTATTTAGCATTTAGTGTATGACAAGCACTATGCTAAGTGCTGAATTTAAATAAATGAAATAAGTTGGTAAAGCTTACAAAGTTAGACTTTTTGTTCGTTTTGATAGAGAAGTGGCTATTTTTATAGGATATCTATGAATCTTATTTTTTCTTAAAGTAAAAGTATGAAAGAGAATATTATTATGAAGAGAAATATACTAATGAAGTTAGTACTATTTAAATTAATATTTTAAACTCCATCCACTATTTGATAATACAAATAACATTGGTTAAAAGACAATTTAGGATTTCATAGATCTGAATCCTTTGGTACTAGGAGAATACGATGGATTGAAATCTGAGTGGTCCAGATCTCCCATTGATAAGATATCACCTCAGTTCTCCAGTCCTATTCTACTGAACTTCTTCTCCATGTTCATTCTGAACAATGAACAAAAGCTTATTGTTCAGAATGATTTTCTGAGATCTCTGATCCTCTTTTGGACTACAAGTTCCCAGTTGGAGAACATTGTAAAGGAGGATCTCATCATAAGGACATGGTGAGTTGCTTCTGTTATTGACCTCTTTCATGGGAATAGTATTAATGAAGCATTCTTTGGTGCTATAATTAACTATGGCAATGGTGTAGAAGCCATAATGATTTAAACAGGGTTTCTATGCAAATATTTTGATTTTTAAAATATCTGTACTGTGAAATATTAAATATAAATCCATATGCACATCAAAAGTTATTTTTACATGAAGCACTTTGGGGTATTAAATAGTCTTGATTTACTCCCTTTTGCTCCAAAATTTCCCTAACCCCTTTTTGTTCCAGGGATATTCCATAAATCAAATACCTTGGGTCAAAATTTATTGGTACCATCAGCATATTTCATCAACTTATTTTAGGAACTGTTGCTTTATAATAATCCTGCCTTTTGCATATTATCTATATGAATTGTATACTTCTCTTTAAACAATTTTTTTCAAATCCAGCTAATTCCACAGTTCATGACACTTGGCTCCAAACCCCATTCTCAAACTTTTGATGACTTCACTATAGTTTTTTGCTTAGTAGTTTTGTGAAAGTGTCTCCTACTAAATGAGCATAAATAAATTAATTAATTAATACCTTTGCTTTTTATTATTATTTATTATTAAGCATGATTCAAGGAAGATTCCCTAAAGCATGAAACCTTAGCCTGACCAAGAGTCTTAGGTATCAGGTTCAAAACAAGCCAAAGTTCAAATTTGAACCAATCCAATGGATTAGGGGAAGAAAAATATTATCACTGAGATGACAATAAAGTTTTCTCTTTATATTCTTTACCTCAAAAAAAGTTTAGCCAAGTTAAGAAATATTCTTGCAACTTTTAAGCATTAGAGTCACAAGAAGTTTCCAAAATAAGATATTTGCTTCAAATTCCATTTGTTTTCACACTTTTCTAATTAAAAACCTGTCCATGTTTTACAGTTAAATTTAGACAATGAACACTATCAGGGTATATAAAACCCGTGCTTTCAACTTGGGGTGTTTGTGTCTGTCTCTCAAAGCAGGGAGAAAGCACAGCTACATAGAATCCAAAATTTACTTTTTATACTGAAGAAGGAAAAATATATAGGCAATAATATTCCCTTCTCTGACAAAAGGGCAATGCTTAGGTTTTTATACTATACCAGTGACTTGCAAATCTTCTCCTGGTATAGAGATTTCGTAAGGAATAAAAATGAATCAAAATCGGCAGAACATAAAGTACATACTCACGTAACCTAGGCAGCTCCAGAATCACATGGCATCTCTTGGGGAAAAGAAATGTAATGAGTGGTGAGGTATTTCCCATTATTGCTTCTCTGAGAAGGGAAATGAAAAATAAAAGAGATGAAAAATCACAAGACAAAATCAGGTAAAGAACCTTTGTGGAAGTCAAGACATAGAAGGCCCTTAGAACTGTTCAATTAAAATCTGTACTTGATGAGTGGCCATTGAAATTAGAAAGTATTATCATAAATGTAGTGATTTATCTTCCTAAGATTTGCCGTCTCTTCTCCTCCAGCTTCCAAAGAACTTCCCAAATTCCACTCTTCTAAACCCTGTTTATGTTCTATAAATCAATAGAAAAGTTAAGATAACATTCCATTTCCACAATTGTTCACAGGATCATTAATTGAGAGGTAGAAGGGACCACAGAGGCTAACTGGTTCAAACCGTTCTTTTCAAATATGAAGAAATCGAGTGCCACAGATTAAGTGACTTTCCCAAGGCTGCAAAGGGAATGACAAGCCTTCAGACAGGATATTCAAGTTTCCTTTTTGAGATTATAAATTTTCGCCACAATATAAACTTCAAACAAATTTGTTTCATTTTCAGTTTTGGTACCTCTAGTGCTTAGGACAGTGCCTGGAACATAATAGTAACCTAATAATGCTTGTTTACTGATTGACTAGTTTGATCCATGTTACTATGTGTGGATAACATGAATTTCTTTCAAATAGAAAGTGAATAAAGTAATTTAATTGTAAGACATTTGGGTCTAGATAGTCAAGGGAGTCAAGAAACTATGAGGACCCCAAATTACAGTAGTGTGTGTATTACTTGGAGCAGGCAAGAATTTTGGTAAACTTTCAGTTTGTTATGGGATTGATGATGTGTAGTATGCTTCTGTTGGCCCTGTGTTGACTCAGAATGTACAATTTTGATCATATGAAACTGGATAGATGGGGCTTCCCCCATCTTTAGTTAGTTTTCTATCAGTTGACTGTTAAATTTCATGCCATACATTTCATTTCTCTCTTCTATGCTATTTTTCATTCCATGTTTTTTTTTAAGAATACACGTTGTACCAATGGAACATGCAAAAGTTGTAGCTCTTAATGAGCACACTTAATTAGAAACATTTTAAAGGTTACTGTGGGGAAAACAAGCATTTTGAGAATCATTGAAGGCCACAATGAAACAAGATTGGTTAGGATGAAAGGCAATGGTGAAGTGAAAACAGCACCAAGAACTGACAAGTGACTGCTTCAAAACAGTTTAATTAATCCTCAGAAAGAAGTAAAGAAAAAAAAAAAGAAAGAAGTAAAGACCTGTACCTGGAGGGGTTGTTATTGCTTCCTCTACAGGGTGGCATAAGCCTCTTAAAGTTTGAAGAAGAGCAAGAAGACCAATTCAAAAACAAAAACCAAGAAACTACTAACCAGTGTTTTGTTTTTTTTTTCATGAATGAGACAACCAAAGACCAGAATACTAAAGATTAAGAAAGGTAATTTTTACTGATAAAACAACATTTCATTCAAGGCTAATAAAAAGTGTTGTCAGAAGATGTCCAAGGCTGGCTATAAAATTTAACCATAATAATCAGAGTATAAAACATCCTCCCCAAAACTTGTTTGGGGATTTTTTTTTGTTTCCAGACAGCCTGGAAGCATTATCCTCCATTGTGGGAATGCTGAATCCTAATGAAAATAATAATATTCTGAGAAGAAAAATTACAGGAATACCCCCAAAGGAAATGGAATATAAAAACATGGGCTTACAGCATGCCATACATCATGAAAGTGAAGACATTTATTCAAGGGATGGAGATAAAGAAGCTCCATTGGCCTGGAATTTGCTGGATTTAAATCCCACTGAAAACCTATGGGCTGTACTCAAGGCTAGGTCTGGGAAATTGGGCTGTTTGTCAAAGTACACTTATGATCAGATGTTATAAATACGGTTTCATGATAAATAATTAAATAATATGAGTGAAAAATCTTATCAAGTTAATGGCAAATTACATAAAACAAGATTGCAGAAGAATGTAGCATTAATTATGATGTATTAAACATTTCTTAAATATGCAAAAAAATTTGTAAATTTTTTTTTGAAATAAATGAAAGTAATTATTCTACTTTGCCCTCAGAAATCCTAATGTCATTGTATATAGAAAAGGTTTCTACCCTGATGACGATCCATCCAAAGACTACCTTAGGGCCAGATAGGTGACACTGTGAACTTGGAGTCAGGGAGACATCAATTCAAATTGTATTTCAGACATTTATTAGTTATGTGACATCTGGGCAAATCACTTAATTTAATCCAGTCTAGTTTCCTTATCTATAAAATACACATAATAATAGCATCTATCTCACAGGTTTGTTTTGAGGATCAATTGAGATGTCATTAAAGCACTTTGCAAGTCTTAAAATGCTATATAAATACTAGCTATTCCTAACCCAAGAATTATCCCTTCTGCCACATTTGCTTCCCTTCTAATATAATGTTAGCACAGGGCTCATCATGGAAAATGAGACTGCTGAAGGAATTTGAGCATTTTGAAACTCAATGGTCTTTTGCACTCAACTTCTTATATATGACTTAAGAATATAACTTTGAGGAGATGCATTGTCATCAACACTAAAAACATTTTCTTAATGCTGCCTGCTTTCTTCATTGTATAATCCCAAACCAGGTATGAAAGAAATAATGCTTGACACATGCTTTTGCTGCCAGAGTCTAGGATCACCACCTTTTAATTTCCTCTTTTTCCAGGGGAAAAAAGTTCTTACTTTCCATATGGTTATTAGCTCCTTCCTTCCTCCTGGTTTCTTTCATTACATACATATCATTATGCCAAATTCTTTGAGAGTAAAACTTTTGACTCTTTATAGTCTTCTCCCCAGTGCTCAGCACAGCACATGGCACATAGTAGGTGCTTAATAAATATTG
Organism: Trichosurus vulpecula; assembly: GCF_011100635.1. Taxonomy (NCBI): domain Eukaryota; kingdom Metazoa; phylum Chordata; class Mammalia; order Diprotodontia; family Phalangeridae; genus Trichosurus; species Trichosurus vulpecula. Next base: position 206,097,023 of record NC_050579.1, read on the forward strand.
GTTGGTTGATTGATTGGTTGGTGCAATTATAATGACGGCTGGAAAGCAGGGACTTGCGCGAGCTCCTCACCACGTCCCTCCAAAAACCTATAAAAATGGCTCTCAACAAATTCTAGAACTGCAGAACCCACAAAATAGCAGAGGGAAGCAGGGATCTAGCCCAGGACAGCCTGGAGGGTCACTGGATGAGGTCTATCATGCACTGAGTGGAGGGGAGCAGAGCTCAGTGTGGGAGGCAGCAGGACCAACCAGACTAGGAGCCAGGCAGGACAGGCCCTAGCACCCTGAATCAGTGAGCTGTGGCAGTTACCAGACTTCTCAACCCACAAACACCAAAGACAACAGAGAAGGTTAGTGGGGAAAGCTGCAGGGGACAGAGTTCGTGGTTAGGTCACCCCACCAGGGGCAGCGGGGGAGGTGCAGCTACAGAACTACAGCTGCAGTTACTTCTGGCCCCAGGACCACGTGGTGGGAGGAATTAAGTGGCAGATCAGAGCGGGAGTGCAGAGCCTGCTGAAGATTTGCATCAGGTCCAGGTTGGTGGTTCTTGAGGAAGGAGGAGCGCTGGTGTGGCAGAGCTGGCTATATAGAAATAGCTCTGAAATCAACGGCACATCCCCTTAAGCTTGGAACAAAGTACTCTTTGCTCTACAAGCAGTCATACCCAGACAAAAAACTCAAGGGTCAGATAAGTTGTCTGGGAACATGGCCAGGCAGCGAAAACACACCCAGATTCAGTCTCAGACTTTGGAATCCTTCTTTGGTGACAAAGAAGACCAAAACATATGGCCTGAAGAAGTCAACAAAGTGCAAGAGCCTACATCAAAAGAAAAGCCTCCAAGAAAAACATGAACTGGTCTCAGGCCATGGAAGAGCTCAAAAAGGATTTGGAAAAGCAAGTTAGAGACGTAGAGGAAAAATTGGGAAGAAAAATGAGAAGGATACAAGAAAACCATGAAAAACAAGTCAATGACTTGCTAAAGGAGACCCAAAAAAATACTGAAAAAATATTGAAGAAAACAACACTTTAAAAATAGACTAACTCAAATGGCAAAAGAGCACCAAAAAGCCAATGAGGAAAAGAATGCCTTGAAAGGCAGAATTAGCCAAATGGAAAAGGAGGTCCAAAAGACCACTGAAGAAAATGCTACCTTAAAAATGAGATTGGCGCAAGTGGAAGCTAGTGACTTGATGAAAAATCAAGAAATTATAAAACAGAACCAAAGGAATGAAAAAATGGAAGATAATGTCAAATATCTCATTGGAAAAACCACTGACCTGGAAAATAGATCCAGGAGAGATAATTTAAAAATTATTGGACTACCTGAAAGCCGTGATCAAAAAGAGAGCCTAGATATCATCTTTCAAGAAATTATCAAGGAGAATTGCCCTGATATTCTAAAACCAGAGGGTAAAATAGAAATTGAAAGAATCCACAGATCGTCTCCTCAAATAGATCCCAAAAAGAAAACTCCTAGGAATATTGTCACCAAATTCCTGAGCTCGCAGGTCAAGGAGAAAATACTGCAAGCAGCCAGAAAGAAACAATTTGAATGTTGTGGAAAAACAATCAGTATAATACAGGATCTGGCAGCTTCCACATTAAGGGACTGAAGGGCTTGGAATATGATATTCCAGAGGCCAATGGAGCTAGGACTAAAATCAAGAATCACCTACCCAGCAAAACTGAGTATCATGCTCCAAGGCTGGTGCAATTATAGGGAGAGTTTTGATGGCAAAATCAGGCACATTACAGTATAACAATAATGGACTTTTATAAAACGCTATAAATTTTATAAAGTGCTTAATGGTATTGCCAGTATTATTGCCTCAGTTTTACAGATAAGCACACCAAGGCTTAGGGAGATTATGTAATTTGTCCAATGGTCAGTCACAATATTAGAGTATTAGAGCTAGAATTCAAATCCCAGTCTCCAGAATCTATGTTCAACTGTTTTTCTACTACATAAGAAATGAGATAAAAGGGAGATGAAAGAAAGCAGAGAGTAAAGAGTGAAAAGGGAAAAATAATCTTCCACCTTTCCCTCTGTCCTCAGAATAATTCTAGCATGCCTGGTTGGAGACTGGGTAGCTTGACCTTTACCTTCCTCACTAAAATAGTCATGGCCAAGGAAGAGTTAAAGGTCTTTCATATTGTGCAGAGCCTGGGTCATGATAATATGACTATCAACTACTAAGCAGGAGAAAGAGGAATGAAGCAGGTCCTACCCCTAAGTGTTTTAGGCAGATTTCAAATCCCCCACTGCAGAATTGATAAGGTTCCTGGATCAGAATATTTGTTCTTCAGGACATTGAAGTATGAATTAATTAGCAAGCTTCCTAGTACACTGAGCAATTAAGCTCCCTTTCAGGCAACAATCATACATGGCCGTTGGTTCTGCCTCTTTTTGATCCCCGTCTAACAATAAGAGGAGGAATTGAGAAGATGGCTGGTGACCCAATGGTTTCACCTCCATCAACAAGTCTGTGCAACTCCCAAACTTAACAGCACGCTAATTTTCTCTAGGAAAAGTGAGAAGACATTCCCTTCCCCTACATAAAAGTCACAGAGGTTGTTCCTCTGACTTTTTTACTAGACCTAAGGCCTAACCCATGCTTTGGGGGTGGGGGGAAGTAAATTAATCTCCGAGTTCTTTATTAGGGGTTATTTTTCCACTCCTTTAATGCTCTTTTCAATATCCAGAAAGCCCTTCTACATCCTCTCTGCCTAGACAAATTCTTCCCATCCTTCAGGGAGTCCCAGTTAAAGACCCACCACCTCTATGAAGGCCATGCTCTTCTCTGCTCTTATCTAGACATCTTTATTTTTTAGTTGTTTTTTTTTGGAGGAAGGCAGGGCAATTGGGGTTAAGTGACTTGCCCAAGGTCACACAGCTAGTGTGTCAAGTGTCTGAGGCCAGATTTGAATTCAGGTCCTCCTGACTCCAGGGCCGGTGCTCTACTCACTGCACCACCTAGCTGCCCCTATCTAGGCACCTTTAATTTTGATTCCTGATTTTATACTATTCCTGTGTTTTCCTCCAGTGTTTATGTGAGTCTTCTGTACGTTCAACTTGTCTCTCCAGCTAGACAATAATCATGCCAACAAAACATTGCATCAAACAATATTTGCATATTTTAGAGTACAGCATTTTTCAAAACAGATTTCTAGGTATCATGATGCATGGTTACTTTGATTCTTTTATACTGAAAGCATTACAGAATATATTCAGATCAGTATGGATTGGCATGCTGTGGAGTATATTATACTACCTTTTGTGATGACAGAATCATAAAACTTGAAAGGACCTGTATCCTAAGGCTAGTTGCATGCCCTCATTTTAGAAATAAGAATATAGAAATAATCCAGTGAATTACAACGTAAAGCATGTGGCATTTGGAATAAAAGGACCTGTGTTCAAATTAGTCATTGTCGTTTACTTCCTGTGAGATCTTGGGCAAATCTCAATCTCTCTGTCTCAATTTCTATCCTTTGCCCCACTTACCTCCCTCTCTCTCCGTCTCTGTCTCTGTCTCTCTCTCCTCTCCACCCTAATATATGTGTAAATATTTCATCCAAAATTTTGGTTTCATGGATATTAAAACTCCCAAATGAAGATCATCTCTAAAGAAATGCTATTCTATAAATAGTAACTGTAATAGTAACTAAACTGTAACAGTAACTTAAAAGTTACTATTCATAACTATCCTATAATTTTTAGTTTTAGAGAGCTGTCCTGGGACAATGAGAGGTTAGATAGTAAAGTTCAGTAGAGGTGCCCTCTGTTTTTTGGTTTCCTGGGCTTCCTTCAATACTGAGATCTTACCTGTTGCAGGAGGCCTTTCCCAGTCCCTCTAGCTGCTCATACTTTACTCTTAAATATTCCATGCATTGTGCATATCTTTTGTGTGTAACCAGTCATTTACCTGTTGTCTCTCCCATTGGAATGTGAATTCCTTGTGAACAGGGAACATTTTGTTTACATTTGTAACGTTAGTGCATGGCACAGTGTCTGGCATATAGTAAGTGTTTAATAAATGCCTATTGACCTACTGACAGAGGCAATAAAAGGATGCTGACAATGAGAAAGCAAACCCAGAAACTAATAGTTGTTGTTCAGTCGTGTCCAAGTTTTCATGACCCAATTCAGGGTTTTCTTGGCAAAGATCCTAGATTGGTTTGCCATTTCTTTCTCCAGCTCAGTTTTAGAGATGAGGAAACTGAAGTAAACAGGCTTAAGTGACTTGCCTAGCATCACACAGCTAGTAGTGTCTGAGGACAGAGCTGAATTTGTCTTCCTGACCCTGAGCCCAGATTCTATCCACTGTGCCACCTAGCTGCCCGAGAAACTAAGAGCTCTTTAAATCCAAGAGAGACGAATAGGCAGAGAGAAAGAAACAGAAAGCCTCAAGATGATTTCATTTGAAAGACAGTTTTCTTGGTAGATGTTAGGACAATTATAATCATGGACCTTTACTTTATACTACTATTACAATCTTTAAAGACTTGTTTGCTATTAATTCCTTGGACTCAAACTCTGATTTTCCCCCGTACAATTCTTTAAATACTGCTATATACCCTTCAATTAAGCTCTGCATTGGTTTCCCTTTACAAGCAGCAGAATGACAGGGGGAGAAAGGATATTAACTCTGGATGCAGAAGTCCTATGTTCAAATCTTGTCTCGGATATTAACTGCCTGTGTGACCTTGGGTAAGTCACTCAACCTCAATGTGCCTCAGTTTCTTCATCTGAAAAATAAGAGGTATTGGACTAGATGGCCTTTGGTGTCCCTTCCGGCTCTAGATTTATTATCCATTTGCTTAATTGGCTGATTTGATAGTGACTGGCCTAGTCCCTTAGGCTATGTTGTTATTACTCTGCCTATAATAATTAACCCATTATGACCCATATCATTGACTTTGAGACTGTATAATCTCAGGCTGCACTAATGGGTGACTAGTATGGGTACAACCATTCATTTAGACATCCCTGCCTTGAATCCCCCCTAAAAACAAGTATTGACTTTAACATTGTCTCACTCCCTGATGAGGCAGCTCATGGCTGCAGCCCAGTGAATTTGTTAGATCTTTTGTCACTACCATATGTCCCTGCTTACTCATTAAGGTCAGAATCAGCAGGATATTTGCTTTGTCCAACACATAATCTCCAGTCCCTCAGAGTAGCTCTGCTTCCCAATTGTGACATTTCTTCCCAGATTCTATTCATAGTGCCCTTCAGTCTGGGTACTTATAACTAAAGACATATCTGTCCTCTCCCACATTTGAAAATTCTTAAGAAAAACAGGGTTGTTTGTTGTTGTCTAATTGCAAAGCACCCCGTGACTCTTTTATAAAGGACTCTATATAAATGCATGTTGTTGTTGGGCTAATTATCTCCAAACTAGTGCATATGCCATGGCTTTGCCAATGAGGAAATCACTCCATGAGAGCCATGTAATTTAAACAGCCATTTTATTTTATTTGTTGAAATTAAGTAAAAGAAGGAGAGTTTATTTTTAACTTCCTTTTCTTCCTGTGGACTAAAGAAAAAACTATGAAGGGGAATCCTAGAGGTTTGGAGTAACAACTTTTCCAAACACAACTGGGTATGTGTGTGAGTGTGTGCATGCAATTATACATGTTTGTATCTGTCTATCCATTCACCTATCTGTACACACAAGTATGTATGTTGTTCTTGCTATTTTGTCATGGTTGACTCTTCTTGATCCCATGGCCAATGTCCGTGGGGTTTTCTTGGCAAAGATAGCAGAGTGGTTGGCCATTTTTTCCCATTGCATTAAAGCAATCACAGGTTGAGGGATTTGCCAGGTCACCCAGCTAGTAAGTGTCTGGGGCCGAATTTGAACTTATGTCTTCCCGATTACAGGCCCAGTGCTCTATCCACTGAGCCACCTAGCTGCCACTACCAGAAAGAAAATTACACACACACACACACACATGCACACGCACACACATGCACACACACACCACAAACACTATGTCTATATCCGTGTCTATATATACATACAGATACCCATTATACATACACATGTATACATGTATATGTGTGCATATCTTTTCTTCCTGGAAGGATGAAAATCGTAGTTTCACTAGATCATAAGATGCAGAACTAGAAGGGACATTAGATAACATTTAGTCCAAGTACTTTACTCAACAAATGAGGAAACCGAGGCTCAGACATTTCAGTTCAATTCAATAACATTTATTACACGAAAGAAACTTTCCTAGGATCTGGGAATATAAAGATAAGAACTCCGGCCCTCAAAAAGCTTATATTCGTTTGGTGGGATTGAACACTCAGATAAGTAAATGTGATGTATAGATGAAGAAAGACAATGATATTTTAGCAAGTTCTTCCCTAATCATTGGGAAAATCAGGCAAGGCCTTTCCTGTAGGTGGTACCTGAGCGGAGCCGTGTAAAGGGCTCGAGATTTGAAAAGGAAGATTTAAGGAGAGGGACCATTCCAAGTGCAAAAGCACAGAGATGGAATGATATGTATAGATAACAGCAGATGGGTTGGTTTGGCTATAATGTCAAGTCCATGACGGGAAGTAATGTGAAAGAAGTCTTGAAAGGTAATCTCTTAAAGGGCTTTAAAGTGTCAAACAGAGCAGTTTATCTTTCAACGAGCCAAGAGGCAACCACAGAAGCTTCTTAAGCATATTAAACAAGGGAGTAACACAGTCAGGGCTATTATTTACAAAAAATGGTTTGGTAACTAAATAGATGGATCAAAAAGAGACACAGGAGGTGAGAAACCAATCAGGCAGTTAAATTGCTTGCCAAAGGTCACATGAGCCATAAATTACGTAGCTGTAAAATAAACTCAAGTTTTTTGACTCCAAATCCAGTAAATTTTCTACTAGTCCTCTTTTTATACAGGAGAAAGAAGCAACATATGTACACTGACTACCTTGGCCCCCATTGCTTAAAGTCCAGGTATATGTTCCCCTCCCCCAGGACACCAGTACCATTAACCAAGTTTATTGTATATCTAGGCTTTCTGTTAATGGCTTCAGTCCCCTCTGATAGTGTTCCCCCAAGTATATGGAAGGACCCCTAATTTATCTACTTATTAATAGTCAGACTAGCTTTGCTAAGGAATATTTACTTCAAAAGGTAGAATTACAAATAACGAAACTTACTCATCTAACACGTGGGACTTAATCATTACCGCTATACCACCACAGCCTCAGAGAAAAGGAAGGGGGTTAGGTTCACAACTTAACTCAGTTCCTATAGAGCACACATGACCAGTTCCATGTCCAAAGCCCCTCTCTAGGGATTAAGTCCTGAGCACTCTTGCTTCTCAGAGCTTTCCTGCTAGGCTGGCTAGCTACGTGGCTCCAAGGTTACCATATCTAGAAATCCTGGCCTGATGCTAGCACCTAAAAGAGAGGACAAATGAAAATAGAAAGTAAAGGAAAAACTCCCCTCATTTCTCAATCCATCAGAGTAAAAGAGAGAGAGGGAAGTATCCTCCCTCCTAGGTCAATTCATGGCGCCCACTCTATGAATGAACTGTAATTTTTACCTTGTGGGTGACACAGAAAAAGACCTCAGATGTGAGAATGTGCAGGAAAAAAGAGACACTATACCAGTTTGGCCAGTTTTAAACATGCTTTCTGTTCTCTCTAAGCAGCCAATCAAAGCAGGCCATTTCCAGCCACACAATAGGAAAAGTCACAGCAAGACGCTTACACATATAAAAATAGAAAAACAACACACAGAATTAGTAGTCTGAGGAAATGTTTCTCCAAATCTAGGCAATTTATATACCTCATTTCTACATGGTTATGTCACATTATATATCTAAGTGAGGATCCAAGACAGTTACCACCATGCTCATCATTCACTTATATTAATATAGCACTTAGTCCATTGTGCCCTAAGGAAAATGAATTTCCCTCATTCATCTCTCTGCACATGAAGAAGCTATGGAATCTGCTTACAGGATAGCCATGATTATATATAAGGAAGTACCTTGGATGGACTATGGAATATGTGCAGATAGTTCTTAATTGGTTCTGGTTGACTAACCACATTGTGAATAGAAGATTTATTATTATTATTATTATTGACTTCAGGGGCATTTAAAAGTTTTTAGTTGGTTTCTGCCATCCTTCTTTTATTTTATTCACTCTTTGTCACATTTTGCTCATGGTTCCTGGTAAAAGACTATGATAAGGGGAAAGGCTTTAGGGAATTTTCATTTCTGAAGCCATATCATTCCAGGAAACAGGGTTCAGCCCTTAGCCTTTTTGGTTGTTCTTTTCAGGTCTATGTGAAAGACCTTGGGAGTTTTCAAAAGTCAGAAGAGCAAGGCACAGGAATCCAGGATTCAAATCTAGGCTAGGTGCCGTATCCAATCACGTCAATGCCCTGAGGAATAAGGAGTAAACTTCAGGAGGACCTTCTAGACCCAGGAGAGTGGAAGCTGAGAGGAAGATTTATTCAGTAGTCATGCCACGTATGAACATAAACCTGGTGGAAACAATGTTATGTGGGAACTAAACTCAGTTGAGCCTACCCTCTCCAGAGATGGAGTAGGACAGAGTATATCCTGAAAGAACTGGAAAAATGTTTTACTTTGTTCTTGCTATAACTTTGAAGGAAATATCTCTCTGCTAAAGTTACCCAATATTTTGGTTAAATATAGCTGGGGTACTAATAACTGCCCTTAACACTACGGGGAGCACAGCTGATGCGTGCTCAAGCTCATGGCAATAGAGAAGAAAGAGCTTCCCAGCCTCTAAGGTCATCCTAAATCCCTGAAAGGCAGATGTAGCAGTCTAGTTCTGGAAGAGAAAGCCAGAATATATTCATTACACAATAAATTTTACAAGAATAAAGAAAAACAGAACTGAAAAAAATGAAGATATAGTAGAAAGAACAAGGTAGTAACTCATAAACATGTAACTATTTATTTATTAAATATGATACTACAAAACGATTTGGAGTCAATAAAAATAACTGACTTTCAATTGTGGGTATATTACTTACTACCTGTAATGTGTTCAGCAAGTTTTTTGCTTCCTGGGCCTCAGTTTCCACTTATGTAAAATAAAGAGATTGAATTGGATGATTAAAACCCTTCATGTTCTAAGGTTGTATGACTTTAACTCCTATTCAGATATTCTAAGGAACAGTGCCTTTCCAAAGCGATCTCAAGTGGAGAAAAATAATATTCCCTACTCATTCCCACTTAATATGCAGGTGAAAGCTTCAGTCATTTTGTAGAAATAGTTTTCCCGAGAGATTTTCCTGGGCATTCAAGATATAAGATACTGCTAAACCAGAAGAATTGACTCTGACAGGTTTAATAATTACTCTTTTTACTTTCATATGGAAGAGAAAAAAGATGAATATGTGTGGCACTTGTATTTTATTATTATTAATTTGTTCATAGTTTATTATTAAAACATTAACAATGGCTATTCCCACTCAATTAAGGTCTGCTCTTGGGTAAAAGATGGCAGATGACCCAAACATAAAACATGCCATATTTAAAACATCTAGATGGCATGGTGGATAGAGTACTGAGCTTGGAATCAGGAAGGTCTGTGTTGAAATCCTGCTCCAGGCATTTACAAGCAGTGTGACACTGGGCAAGTTTCTTAGCTTCTCTGTGCCTCACTTTTCTCATTTATACAATGAAAGGACGGACTCATGGCCTCTAATGTCCTTTTCCACTCTAATATATTCTCTTGTAAAGACAGTAGCAAGGAGGTAGTGAGGTACAATAGGAAAAGAGTTGTTTGGAGTAAAAAGACTTGACTTCAAATCTCAGATATGACACATAGTTCATGTATGATATTTGGTATACCATGTAACCATCTGGGACTCAATTTTATCCATCCATAAACTGAGGGTATTGGGCTCAATAACTTATAGGATTCCATCTATCTTTAAACCTATGGTCCTAAAATTAAAGTATTTTTTACTCATCTAACTAGAAAAAGAGGGCATCCAGAAATCAAAGCATATGGTGGGCATGAACAACCTGCAACATATTACAAAAAATAGTCTTTATCCTCAAGCGTTTCTACTCTAATTGGGCAAGAACACACCAGAGGAACTAAAACACAAGGATGTTTAGGAATGACAGCATCCATGAAAGCCAGAGAAAGTCAGGAGCAAAGCTAGGAATGGAATGAAGATAGGCCAGCCTGAGCTCCTCTGCAAAATGAAACCTCTAGGAAGAACTTACAAATGGGAGAAGGAAGGGCAAGCTTTGTGGAGGGATATTCTATTGTGGTACAACCACAATGAACAATAGTTCATTGACCATTTCAATGGTCTATGGTAGGCTGTTCCAGCAGTAGAGAAGGCACAATTTTGAAGCCCTGGGGCAGTCAGGAACAGAACCAGGAGAGGAAACAAGGGAGTATCCTTTTGATGTCAAAAGTACTGGGTAAGGGCCTTCAGCACTTGAATGTATCTAGGCGTCTTAAAAAGAGTATGTTTTCTGTTAGGGTCATCTGTCATATCTGTCATCTTTTCATCCAAGAATGGTCCTTTGATGAGTGGGAGTAGCCATTGTTCATGTTTTAATAATAAAATAATGATAAATTAGTAATAAAATATAAAGGACACAAATATTCATTGTGAAGATGTTATGGGAAGCCATTGACAAGATACAAGTTTGGTGGAGGTAGGGGAAGAGTTGTGAACTGTAACATTGCAGGGAATGTTTACAGCCATGAGATCACAGATTGAATTAAGTTCTGTAGTAATTTAAGTCATTTCATCATATAGAATATTGATAAGGCTTAGAAGACTCTTCACAAAATCAGGGCTGCATCCTGATGTTTGCTCAGTCCTCTCTAATCTCAGGAATTATACAGATAGTAGTTCAGTAATTTTTATTCATAGAGCTTCTACTATGAAAAGAGTACAGTAATACAAAGCAAACTCATGTTGGTTACCATTCACTTGGACAAAATCGTTACTTGGTCTTGGCAAATGGTCAGTAATCAAATTAGTTCGCAGATAAGGAAGTGGTGGCGGTGGTGGTTTAAATTAGCATGAAAACTAAACTGTGTACATTTTGTTTTCCCCCAATTAATTAATTTAAGGGCCATGAGGTCAAAGATGTTGAAACTGTGGCAGGCAGTAAAATGACTTGCCAAAGGTCAAAGAACTAGTTAGTGTCCTTGGCTTGATTTGAGCTCACATCTTTCTGACTTCAGTCCTATGCTCTATCCATTTTACCACCAATATTCCTCTAAAAGATTGTCATATAAATGAAAGGATAGATGGATAGATTTGGGTGAACTCTCCCATTTGTTATAATTAAATATCTATCTTGGTTAATGACTAAGGGTAATATTTCCACAGTGTGAATTAGCAAATACCATGTATTATCTTATGTTTGCAATTTAAGCAAACAAATAATTATTGGGGGCAGGAGGAAGGAGTTCCCTTGCCAGGCTATGCCTATGTTAGATTGTTTGTTAACCACTGGTAATGATTATAGGCCATTAATAAATTCATCTTTTCTACACTATATACTGGTGACAAATCTGTGAATTAGTCCAGCTATTTTGGGATGAAATTTGAAATTATATTTTTAAAAGTAATTAAAATATTTATTCTCTATGACTCAAAGGTCTCACTAACAGGCAAATACCTCAAGGAAGTCAAAGATAGGACCCACATATAACGAAAATAATTCTAACAGGGGGGCAGAGCCAAGATGGTGGCATGAAAACAAGGAATTGCTTGAGCTCTCCCCCAAATCCCTCTAAACACCTGTAAAAATGACTCTGAAGGAATTCTAGAGCTACAGAACCCATGAAAAGACTGAGTGAAACAAGTCTCCAGCACAAGATGGCCCAGATGGTCTCTGGAAGGGTCTATCACCCTGCTGGGAGCTGAGCGCTGTGCAGCATGGGCCACTCCAGGACAGACCAAATGGGCAGACCAGGCCTCAGGGCCCTGAATCACTGAGCTGTGGCAGTTATCAGACTTCTCAACCCACAAACGCCAAAGACAACTTAATAGGTCAGTGGGAAAACTGTTGGACCTGGGTGAGAAAAGTGTGTGGTCTGGCCCCAGCCCCAGGGTGGCAGAGGGGGCTGTGGCAGGTGCAGTGGCACAGCAGCAGCAGCAGTTGCAGATGCTTCTAGAGATGAATGCCCACCGATGGTGGGGGGAATCAGGCTGCTGATCAGTGCAGGAGTGCAGGGATCTCTTTTCTGGCACTGAGGCAACATTCTCTTGCTTTACCCTGACTGGATCTGGGTTGGAGTCCTGGGTGGTGGTCCTTGGGGGAGGAGCAATGGGGTGGCACAGCCTGTGGAGGCTGTGGACAGGGTGTCCTCCTGGTAGTTACATGGGAGAAAGGGGTGCTTGCACTCACAGACCACAGCACAGGCCAGGAAATGGGCATCACCACCTCAGAATACAAGTAGCTCTGAAAACAGCAGCACAAAACCCCTGAAGCTTGGGACAGAACACTCTCCACTCTGAAAGGAGTCATACAAGAGCTCAAAAGCTAAGTAATTGGCTGGGTAAATGAGCAGGCAGCATAAAAGGACTCAAACAATAGAATCTTACTTTGGCGACAAAGATCAAAACAGACAGCCAGAAGAAGTCAACAAAATCAAAGAGCCTCCAAGAAAAATATGACTTGGGCTCAGGCCATGGAAGAGCTCAAAAAAGATTTGGAAAAGCAAGTTAAGGAAGTAGAGGAAAAATTGGGAAGAGAAATGAGAATGATGCATGAAAATCATGAAAAACAAGTCAATGACTTGCTAAAGGAGACCCAAAAAACACTGAAGAAAATAACACATTAAAAATAGACTAACCCAAATTGTAAAAGTGCTCCAAAAAGCCAATAAGGAGAAGACTGTGTTGAAAGGCAGAATTAGCCAAAGGGAAAAGGAGGTCCAAAAGACCACTGAATAAAATATTGCCTTAAAACTTAGAAGAGAGCAAATGGAAGCTAATGACTTTATGAGAAACCAAGAAACTATATAACAGAACCAAAAGAATGGAAAAATGGAAGATGATGTGAACTATCTCATTGGAAAAACCATGGACCTGGAGAATAGATCCAGGAGAGATAATTTCAAAATTATTAGACTACCTGAAAGCCATGATCCAAACAAGAGCCTAGACATCATCTTTCAAGTAATTATCATGGGAAACTGCCCTGATATTCTAGAACCAGAGGGTAAAATAGAAAAATGAAAGAATCCACCAAATGCCTCCTCAAAAAGATCCCAAAAAGAAAACTCCTAGGAATATTGTTGCCAAATTCGAGAGTTCTTAGGTCAAGGAGAAAATATTGCAAGTAGCCAGAAAGAAACAATTTGAGTATTGTGGAAACACAATCAGGATACGACAAGATCTAGCAGCTTCTACGTTAAGGGATTGAAGGGCTTGGAATATGATATTCTGGAGGTCAAAGGAGCTAGGATTAAAACCAAGAATCACCTACCTAGCAAAACTGAGTATAATACTTCAGGGAAAAATATAGATTTTTAATGAAATAGTGGACTTTCAAACATTCTTGATGGAAAAACCAGAGCTGAATAAAAAATTGGACTTTCAAACACAAGAAGCATGAAAAGGTAAACAGGAAAGAGAAATCATAAGGGACTTATTAAAGTTGAACTGTTTTGTTTACATTCCTACATGGAAAGATGATATTTGTAACTCATGAGACCATTCTCAGTATTAGGCAGTTGAAGGGAATATACATATATAAACCCAGGGCACAGGGTGAGTTGAAAATGAAGTGATGATATCTAAAAAATAAAATTGAGGGGTGAGAGAGGAATATATTGGGAGAAAGAGAAAGAGAGAGATAGAATGGGGTAAATTATCTCACATAAAAGTGGCAAGAAAAAGCTGTTATAATAGAAGGGAATAGGGGATAGTTCAAAAGAAATGAGTGAATCTTGTTCTCATTAGATTTGGCTTAAGGAGGGAGTAACATACACACTCAATTGGTTATCTTACCCTACTGTAAAGTAAGGGGGAAAGGGATAAGGGAGGGGTTGATAGAAGGGAGGGCAGATTGGGGGAGGAGGTAGTCAAAAGCGAACACTTTTGAAAAGGGACAGGGTAAAAGGAGAAAATTGAATAAAGGGGGACAGGGTAGGATGGAGGGAAATATAGTTAGTCTTTTACAACATGACTATTATGGAAGTGTTTTGCATAATGATACATGTATCAGCTATATTTAATTGCTTGCCTTCTCAAAGAGGGTGGTTGGGGAGGGAAGAAGAGAGACAATTTGGAACTCAAAGGTATAAAAACAAATGTTTAAAAATTGTTTTTACACGCAACTGGAAAATAAAACATACAGGCAATGGGGTATACAAATCAAGCCTTAGGAGAAAGTAAGGAAAAGGAATGGGGAGAGTGGGGTGATAGAAGGGAGGGCAGACTGGGGGAAGGGGTAATCAGAATACATGCCATCTTGAGGTGGGGGGAGTGTAGAGATGGGGAGAAAATTTGTAACTCAAAATCTTGTGGAAATGAATATTGAAAACTAAAAATAAATTAAAAAAAGAAAAAAAATAATAATTCTAACAGCATTTTTGGTGTGGTAGCAAATAATTTGAAATAGAATAAGGATAAAGAAATTGTGATAGCATATAATGAAAGTTTACTTCATCATGAGAACAAGTGAATATAAAAAATTCAGAAAAGCATGGAAAAATTATATGAACTAATTTAGAGTGAATTGGGGAATGCCGGGAAAACAATACAAAATGATTATGATTAAAATGGAAGGAACAACTACAAAAAGAACTTGTACTCTATACTTGTAATAATCAAGCTTTTCCTCAAAGAAGATATGAGAAAATGTACCTACCTCCCTTCTTTGCAGGACAAGGGTGGGGGGCTATAGGTGTGGAACAATGTTTATATCTTCAGATTTATTTGATATCTTGGTTAATGTTGATAAGCTTTATTGTCCCTCTTGCTTTTGAACATTTTTTTTCAAAATTTATATTTTATTATTTAATATTTTTAGTTTTCAACCTTGATTTCCACAAGATTTTGAGTTACAAATTTTCTCCCCATTTCTACCCTCCCCCCACTCCAAGATGGCACATATTTTGATTGCCCTGTTCCCCAGTCATCCCTCCCTTCTGAAACCCCACTCCTCACCCCAATCCCCTTTCCCCTTACTTTCTTGTAAGGCAAAATAGATTTCTATACCCCACTGCCTGTATATCTTATTTTCCACTTGCATGCAAAAATAACTTTTTTTTTGAGCATCCACTTTTAGAACTTTGAGTTCCAAATTCTCTGCCCTCTTCCCTCCCCATCCACCCTCCCTAACAAGGCAAGAAATTCAACATAGGTCACACATATATCAATATGCAAAACACTGCCACAATAATCATGTTGTGAAAGACTAACTATATTTCCCTGATCCTATCCTGTCCCCCTTTATTCAATTTTCTCCCTTGACCGTGTCCCTTTTCAAAAGTGTTTTCTTTTGATTACCTCCTCAACCAATCTGCCCTTCCTTCTATCTTCCCCCCTTTCTTATCCCCTTCCCCCCACTTTCCCGTAGGGTAAGATACCCAATTAAGGGAGGGCGGAGCCAAGATGGCAGCATGAAGGCAGCGTCTTACCGGAGCTCTCTCACAAGGTCTGTCAGATTCCTATAAAAAAGTGAATTTGAGCAGATTTGAGAGAGTCAGAAACCGCGAGCAGTCTGCGTGGGGCAAATTTCTGAGCCGGGAGAGTTTGAAAGGCCAGAGGAACGATCCTGTAGACTCAGAGAGTGCTCGGTGCGGAGCCGCTCCAGACCAAGGCGGAAGCGGCTGACCGGGAAATCCACGTGGGAGATGGGCTGGGAGAAAGCTGGGCGCCCGAAACTGGCGGAGATCCCCAGGACTCCCAACACAGGACAGCAGTCTGTGGAAGTGACGAGAGGCAGCGCAACGGCACTGGCCGTGAAACATCCACTCCGGAAGCTTGCAGCCCAAACGTATGAAACGTGGTTTCTTGAACTTCCAGGAGGCATAATGGCCAGGTAAAGGACTCTAATCCCTCCCCTCCCCACCCAGAGAATTCCTCAGGAAAAAAAAAAAAAGAATGCTGGAACTGAGCAGAAAGTAGTGGGGCTTCAGTGGTCAAATAGTAGAAGTTCATCAGTCCCAGAGGGGCAGAGTCAGCAGGGGTCAACGCCAGGAGCCCAGAAGTAACCTTACTCCCCCAGGGGAAGTGCCAGACATCAACTCAAACAACAAACAGCTGACACCATTGCGGAAAAACAAGTGCTGGAGAGCACCCTAGGGAGTGAGAAGCCAGGGAGCAATAACAAAGCTGGGACAGAAAGCCCTGAGGCCTAAAGGTAGAAATTCCTTGTAAAGCCAGCAAAAGGCAAACCAACATGAAGACGAATACAAAAAAACTGAGGACAATAGATTCTTTTTATGGAGACAGGCAGGATCAAAATACCAATATGGAAGTGAAAAGTAATGATACTGTAGTTACATCAGATACCTCAAAAGCTAATATGAACTGGTCTCCAGCCCAAAAAGCCCTGCTGGAAGAGCCAAAGGAGGATTTTAAAAACCAAATTAGGGAGCTAAAGGAAAATATGGAAAAAATGGAAAAAAAATTCACTGATGAAATCAAGTCCCTAAAGAATAAGATTGGCGAAATGGCTACGGAGATTCAGAATCTAGAGAGAGAAAATGACACCCTGAAAGGCAAAACCAACCAATTGGAAACGGAGACTCAAAAGCAAAATGAAAACACTAACTCATTAAAAATTATACTTGAGGAAGTGGAAGCTAATGAATCTATGAGGCACCAAGAAGTAGTAAAACAAAACATAAAGAATGAAAAAATAGAAAAAAATTGTGAAATATCTGATTGGCAAAACAACTGACCTGGAAAATAGATCCAGGAGAGACAATTTAAGAGTAATTGGTCTACCGGAAATCCACGATGAAAAAAAGAGCCTTGACAGTATCTTCGAAGAAATTATCAAAGACAACTGCCCAGAGGTCCTAGAACCAGAGGGCAAAATAGTCATTGAAAGAATTCACCGATCACCCCCTGAAAGACATCCCAAACTGAAAACACCAAGAAATATTATAGCCAAATTTCAGAGCTATAAACTCAAGGAGAAAATACTGCAAGCAGCCAAAAAGAAGCAATTCAAATATCGTGGAACTACAGTCAGGATGACACAGGATCTCTCAGCTTCCACATTAAAAGACAGGAGAAATTGGAATATGATATTCCGAAGGGCAAAGGAGCTGGGACTACAACCAAGGATCAACTACCCAGAAAAACTAAGCATAATTTTCCAGGCAAGGCGATAGACATTCAATGAAATAAGGGAATTCCAGACCTTCCTGATGAAAAGGCCAGAACTCAATGAAAAATTGGGTCTCCAAATACAAAACTCAAGAGAGACATAAAAAGGTAACCAGGGGGAAAACCCCACAAACCTTATTAACCAATAAGGGCAGGTTGTTTACATCTTTATGTGGGATTATATCATCTTATGTATGTTTTATATATATATATATATATATATATATATATATATATATATATAATATATATATATATATGTGTGTGTGTGTGTGTGTGTGTGTGTGTATGTATGTATGTCAGTCTTGAGAATGGTACAGCTATTATGACAATTGAAAGGGATATACATAGGTTGTGAATGCCTGTATAAATTAACTGATGGAAAGGTATAAAATATAAGTAAGAGATGTAAAGGGAGGGCTATGAGAGAAGCGGTAAGGACGTAGTACAAAAGGGTAAATTACACCAAAGGAAGTGGCACAAAAACATATTATAGTAGAGGGAAAGAAGGGAGGGAGAAGAGTAGTATTTGAGCTTTACTGTCATCTGATCTAGTTCAAGAAGGGAATAACATACTCTGATAAGTTTAGAAATCTAACTTGTTCTACGGGAAGTAGGAGGGGAAGGGGGGAAAAAGGGAGGGGGGTGGTCAGAAGGGAGAGGAAATGTAGCAAGTGGGAAATGGTAAGATAAGGGAGGGGAATAAAGAGGGAGGGTAAACTGAGGAAGGCGGCAGTGAAAAGCAAAACTTTGTTGAGGAGGAGAAGGGGAAAGGGAGAAATAAAAACATAAACAGGGGGAACCAGGATGGAGAAAAAGACACAGATAGAAATCATAACTCTGAACGTGAAGGGGATGAACACTCTCACAAAACAGAAGCAGACAGCAGAATGGATTAAAAACCATAATCCTCCAATATGCTGTTTACAAGAAACACATTGGAAACAGGGGGATACACTTAGGGTAAAGGTAAAAGGCTGGAGTAAAACATATTGTGCCTCAGCTAAAGTAAAAAAAAGCAGGTGTCGCAATCCTAATCTCAGACAAAGCAAAAGTAAAGATAGATTTAATTAAAAGAGATAAGGAAAGATATTATATCCTGCTAAAAGACACCATAAACAATGAAGCAATATCATTGCTTAACATATACACACCAAGTGGTAAGGCATACAAATTCTTAGAGGAGAGGTTAAGGGAGTTACAGGAAGAAATAGACAGCAAAACTATAATATTGGGAGACCTCAACCTCCCCCTTTCTGAACTTGATAAATCTAACCTCAAAATAAATAAGAAAAAAGTTAAGGAGGTAAACAGAATTTTAGAAAAGGCACATATGATAGACCTCTGGAGAAAACTGAATGGGGATAAAAAGGAATATACTTTCTTCTCAAAAGTACGTGGCACATACTCAAAAATTGACCATGTACTAGGGCATAAAAACCTCACAATCCAGTGCAGAAAAGCAGAAGTAGTTGAAGCATCCTTTTCAGATCATGATGCAATAAGAATCATTTTTAATAAAGAACCAGGGAAAATAAGCTAAAAACTAATTGGAAACTAAATAATTTAATTCTAAAGAATGAGTGGGCCAAAGAACAAATCAGAGAAACAATTAATAACTTCATTCAAGAGAATGACAATAATGAAACAACATACCAAAACTTATGGGATGCAGCAAAAGCAATTCTTAGGGGAAGTTTTATATCTCTAAATGCCTACATGAATAAAATAGTGAAAAAGGAGATCAATGATCTGGGCATACAGCTGAAAAAGCTAGAAAAAGAGCAACTTTAAAACCCCCAATTAAATACCAAATTAGAAATACTGAAAATCAAAGGAGAGATTAATAAAATTGAAACCAAGAAAACTATTGAATTAATAAATAAAACAAAGAGCTGGTTTTATGAAAAAAACAATAAATTGATAAACCTTTGGCCAATATGATTAAAAAAAAGAAAGAAGAAAATCAAATTACCAGTACAAAAAATGAAAAGGGTGAGGTCACCTCTAATGAAGAGGAAATCAAAACAACAATTAGGAATTATTTTGCCCAACTGTATGGCCATAAATTTGACAACCTTAGAGATATGGATGAATATGTACAAAAACATAAACTGCCCAGGCTAACAGAAAAGGAAGTGAAATTTCTTAATAACCCCATATCAGAAAAAGAAATTGAGCATGCCATCAACGAACTCCCTAGGAGAAAATCTCCAGGTCCTGATGGTTTTACATGTGAATTCTATCAAACATTTAAAGAACAACTAATTCCAATACTTTGTAGACTATTTGGGAAAATAGGTGAAGGAGGAGTCCTACCAAAGTCTTTTTATGACACAAATATGGTACTAATACCCAAACCAGGTAGAGTTAAAACAGAGAAAGAAAATTATAGACCAATTTCTCTAATGAATATTGATGCAAAAATTTTAAATAAAGTATTAGCAAAAAGATTGCAGCAACTCATCTTGAGAATAATACACTATTACCAGGTAGGATTTATTCCAGGAATGCAAGGCTGGTTCAATATTAGGAAAACTGTTAGCATAATTGACCATATCAACAACAAAACTAGCAGAAACCATATGATCATCTCAATAGATGCAGAAAAAAGCCTTTGACAAAGTACAACACCCATTCCTATTAAAAACACTAGAAAGCATAGGAATAAGTGGAACCTTCCTCAAAATTATAAATAGCATCTACCTAAAACCTTCGACAAGCATTATTTGTAATGGGGATAAACTAGATGCACTCCCAATAAGATCAGGGGTGAAACAAGGATGTCCATTATCACCCCTATTATTCAATTTGGTACTAGAAACATTAGCTGTAGCAATAAGAGAAGAAAAAGAAATTGAAGGAATTAGACTAGGCAAAGAAGAAACTAAATTATCACTTTTTGCAGATGATATGATGTTTTTTTAGAGAATCCTAGAGAATCAAGTAAAAAACTACTTGAAATAATAAACAACTTTAGCAAAGTTGCAGGATATAAAATAAACCCACATTAATCCTCTGCATTCCTATACATTACTGACAAAGCCCAACAGCAAGAGATAGAAAGAGAAATTCCATTCAAAGTTACTGAAGGCAGTATAAAATATTTGCGAGTCTATTTGCCAAGACAAACCCAGGGCCTATATGAACATAACTATGAAACATTTTTCATGCGAACAAAGTCAGATCTGAATAAATGGAAAAATATCAGTTGCTCATGGTTAGGCCGAGCTAATATAATAAAAATGACAATTTTACCTAAATTAATCTATCTATTCAGTGCCATACCAATCGAACTACCAAAAAATTATTTTACTGAGCTGGACAAAATAATAACAAAATTCATCTGGAAAAACAAGAGGTCTAGAATATCTAGGGTATTAATGAAAAGACATGCTAGAGAAGGTGGCTTAGCCATACCAGATATTAAACTGTACTACAGAGCAGCAGTCATCAAAAATGCCTGGTACTGGTTAAGAAACAGGGGTGTGGATCAGTGGAATAGGACAGGTACACAAGAAGGAGAAATCAACATGTTTAGCAATCTACTCTTTGATAAACCCAAAGAGCCCAGCTTCTGGGCTAATAATTCACTATTTCACAAAAACTGTTGGGAAAATTGGAAAATGGTATGCAAAAACTGGGCATAGACCAATATCTTACACCATATACCAAAATAAAGTCAAAATGGGTTCATAATTTAGGAGTAAAAGCTGATACTATAAGTAATTTGGGAAAGCAAGGAATAGTTTACTTATCAGATTTATGGAAAAGTAAAGAATTCATGACCCAACAAGAGATAGAGAGCATTACAAAACGCAAAATGGATAATTTTGATTATGTCAAATTCAAATGTTTTTGTACAAAAAAAGCCAATGCAACAAAAATTAGGAGGGAAGCAGAAAATTGGGAGAAAATCTTTGCAACTAGCATCTCTGATAAAGGCATCATTTCTAAAATATACAGGGAACTGTGCCAAATATATAGGAATACAAGCCATTCCCCAATTGAGAAATGGACAAAGGATATGAACAGGCAGTTTTCAGAGGAAGAAATTAAAGCTATCTGTAGGCATATGAAAAAATGCTCTGGATCACTACTGATTAGAGAAACACAAATCAAAACAACTCTTCGATACCACATCTCTCCTGTCAGATTGGCTAAAATAACAAAACAGGAAAATGATAAATGCTGGAAAGAATGTGGGGAAATTGGAACATTGTTGCATTGCTGGTGGAGTTGTGAGCTGATCCAGACATTTTGGAGAGCTGTTCGGAACTATGCCCAAAGGGCTATAGAAATGTTCATACCCTTTGACCCAGCAATACCACTTCCATGGTTGTATCCGAAAGAAATCACACAAGCGGGAAAAGGACCCATATGTACAAGGATATTTATAGCGGCTCTTTTGGTGGCAGCCAAGAATTGGAAATCAAAGGGATGCTCATCAATTGGGGAATGGCTGAACAAGCTGTGGTATATGAAGGTGATGGAATACTATTGTGCCATAAGAAATGGGGATGATGCAGACTTCGTAACAACCTGGAAAAACCTACACAACATAATGATGAGTGAGCGGAGCAGAGCCAGGAGAACGTTGTGTGCAGCCACAGACATATGGATTCTGTGAGGACCAACCCTGACATACTTCGCTCTTCTCAGCAACCTAAGGTGCAAGGACAACTTCAGGGGACTCACGACGGAGAATGCTATCTTCATCCAGAGAAAGTACTGTGAAGTTTGAATACAGATTGAGGCACACTACATGCTCGTCTTTTTTGCTTCTCTTTTGTTTTTGTTTTTGGGTTGTTGTTTTCTGTTAGGGTCTTGACCAGCAAGTTGCCCTATCTCAGTACGCAATGATGAGGCGGGAGCAATGATGATTATGATTCCGATTTATTGGAAGCCATTATCCATATTTATAGGTTTTTACACTACATAAGCAGAAGCAGGTGTTCAAGGGGATGAAAGCATGGGAAAAGAGATGTGCTTCAGTAATGTATTGTTGCACTTAGATTAGTAGTGATATCTGGTGGGAAGAATCTGGATTATTGTAAACTATGCTGCCTACACGCGTATGGGAAAGCTAGGGCTTTGGTAAGGTGGTTTCCATAGGAGTATGGGAACAGGAGGGGAGTGCTAGTCTACAGTGACAGGGAAGGCTGGGAACAGGAGGGGAGTGCTGTTATACAGTATCTAAAGAGGCCTGGGAAGGCTCGGGCAGGATACAAACTGATTATCAGAACTGTATGAGCTATGTGAGGCACGGGGCAGGATGCCCTTGTAAAGTATCAAAGAAGTTCCCATTAATTAAAGCATATTTGTGTTAGGCACTGGTTCAAGAGCATTAGGTAGAGGCCAGCTGTGTTCCTCCTACTGGGCTTGTGAGTCCTTGGTGAATGGACTCTGCCTGCATGAGTAAGGATGGCTACCAGAGTGAGCGGGAGGGTGCTGTTAAGGGGGGCTGTTAGGGATGGAAGTCTTTCCTCTGGGTGCCTACTGTTCCAACTCCTACTAAGCCTGTCTGGTATTACCCAGGAAACAGGCCAAGCGCTAGGGTCCGAGCAGCCCCGGGGTCGGCACTAACTCCCTACAGTTTTTTTTTTTGGTTCTGTTTCTTCTTCCTCATGATTCATTCCATTGGTCACAATTCTTCTCCACAACTTGACTAGTGTATAAATTAATTCAATGCGAAGTTATACATGATAGTTATATGAGATTCCATGCTGTCTTGGGGAGGGAGGGGGGAGGGAAGGGAGAAAATCTGGAACTCAAAATTATGTAGAACCGTGTATGGTAAACTAAAAATAAATAAATAAATTTTTAAAAAAATAAAGTTAAAAAAAAGATAACCAATTAAGTGTGTAGATTATTCCCTCATCAAGTCAAATCCAATGACAGCAAGATTCACTCACTCCCCCTCACCTGCCCCCTCTTCCCTTCCAACAGAACTGCTTTTTCTTGCCACTTTTATGTGAAATAATTTACCCCATTCTATCTCTCCCTTTCTCCCTCCCTCAATATATTCCTCTCTCATCCCTTAATTTTATTTTATTTTTTTAGATATCATCCCCTCATATTCAACTCACCCTGTGCCATATATATATATATATATATATATATGTAGGTATGTATGTAGGTGTGTATGTATGTATATTCCTTCTACTACCCTAACACTGAGAAAGGTCTCATGAATTACAAACATCATCTTTCCTTGTAGGAATGCAAACAAAACAGTTCAACTTTATTAAGTCCCTTATGTTTCTCTTTCCTGTTTACCTTTTCATGCTCCTCTTGATACTCGTACTTGAAAAATCAAATTTTCTATTCAGCTCCAGTCTTTTCATCAAGAAAGCCTGAAAGTCCTCTATTTTATTGAAAATCCATATTTTGCCTTGGAGCACTATACTCAGTTTTGCTAGGTAGGTGATTCTTGGTTTTAATCCTAGTTCCTTTGTCCTCCAGAATATCATATTCCAAGTCCTTCAGTCTCTTAATGTAGAAGCTGCTGGATCTTATGGTATTCTGATTGTGTTTCCACAATACTCAAATTGTTTCTTTCTGGGTGCTTACAATATTTTCTCCTTGACCTGAGAACTCTTAAATTTGGCAACAATATTCCTATGAGTTTTCTTTCTGGGATCTTTTTCAAGATTCTTTTGATTTCTATTTTCCCCTCTGGTTCTAGAATATCAGTGCAGTTTTCTTTCATAACTTCTTGAAAAATGATTTGTAGGCTCTTTTTTTGATCATGGCTTTCAGGTAGTCAAATAATTTTTAAATTATTTTTCCTGAATCTACTTTCCAGGTCAGTAGTTTTTCCAATGAGAGATTTGACATTGTCTTCCATTTTTTCATTGCTTTGGATTTGTTTTATAATATCTTGATTTTTCATGAAGTCACTAGCTTCTACTTGCTCCAATTTAATTTTTAAGGTAGTATTTTCTTCAGTGGTCTTTTGGACCTCTTTTTCCATTTGGCTAATTCTGCCTTTCAAGGCATTCCTCTCCTCATTGGCTTTTGGTAGCTCTTTTGCCGTTTGGATTAGTCTATTTTTAAGGTGTTATTATCTTAGGTATTTTTGGGGGGTTTCCTTTAGCAAGCCATTGACTTGTTTTTCATGGTTTTCTTGCATCATTCTCACCTATCTTCCCAATTTTTCCTCTACTTCTCTTACTTGCTTTTCCAAACCCTTTTTGAGCTCTTCCATGGCCTCAGACCAATTTATATTTTCCTTGGAGGCTTTTGATGTAGGCTCTATGACTTTGTTGACTTCTTCCAGCTGTATGTTTTGATCTTCTTTGTCGCCTAAAAAAAGATTCCTGAGAGTCTGAACCTGAGTCTGAATCTGAGTCATTTTGTGCTGCCTGATCATGTTCCCAGCCAACTACTTGCAAGACCTTTGAGCTTTTTGTTGGGGTATGACTGCTTGTAGAGTAGAGAGTGCTTTGTCCCAAGCTTTAGGGGCTGCACTGCTATTTTCAGAGCTACTCCTACTGTACTGTCGCCACATGCTTTGCCCAGTAGCTCTCCTCCTCCCCCAAGAACTGCCAACCAGGATGGCAACCCAGATCCAAGCAGAGCAAAGCAAGAGAACCCTGCCTCTTTGCCACCAAAGCACTCCCTCCACTCCTGCTCTGATCTGCTGCTTGATTCCTCCCACTGTGTGGACCAGGGACCCCAAAAGCAGCTGACACTTGTGCTCTGGAAACAGCCCTAGGAGCTTCCTGCTGCAGTTGCCACTGCTGCACCACTTCAGTC
Organism: Trichosurus vulpecula; assembly: GCF_011100635.1. Classification (NCBI taxonomy): domain Eukaryota; kingdom Metazoa; phylum Chordata; class Mammalia; order Diprotodontia; family Phalangeridae; genus Trichosurus; species Trichosurus vulpecula. The sequence continues at coordinate 206,122,115 of NC_050579.1, forward strand.
ACCTCCAGGGCTGTGGCTAGACTGCTGTCACCCCATTCCAGCAGTTTTCTCACTAACTTGCTCCATGGTCTTTGGCATTTGTAGGTTGAGAAGTCTGGTAGCTGCCACAGCTCAGTGATTCATGGCCCCAAGTTCTGCTCCAGCCTATTCCTGGTCTGGTCTGGTCTGGCATGGCCCACGCTGGGCTGCATTACACTCCCAGCATGGTGCAATAGACACTTCCAATGACCATCCAGGTTGTCTTTGGCTGGAGGCCTGCTTTCCTCTGCTATTTCATGGGTTCCATGGCTCTAGAATTTGTTCAGAGCCATTTTTACAGGTGTTTGGAGGGATTTGTGGGAGAGCTTAAAGGAGTCTCTGCTTTCCAGCTGCCATCTTGGCTCCCCCCTGTTTTTTTAACTTTTTTAAAAAGGGACGACATTGAGTGGGAGGGGGTGAAGGATACATTTGAAAATGATAGTGATAGAAACCAAAAGATATCAATAAAAATGCAAATTAAGAAAATAATGTGTTGACATTCCAAAAGAATGCTTAAACTTTGCAAATGTGTCATTTCATATCAAATGACCTTCACACATTGTCAACATTTTCACATTTTCATATTCTAATAGAGACAAAAAGGATTACTTTGAAATGAAGGTATAAACAGAAGAATAATTTACCAATATGTGAACTGTTCTTCCTTTTTATATTATTAGCACTGAATTTAATATTTTTCATCAACATATCTATCATCTATTTTGCTGTATTTCTTAAAAGTGATCAAATCTCATGAAATAAAAATCAGGTGTGTTAAGATCCAGATTTTAAAAGTAATGTTATATGGATGTGAATCACAGAATATCGCAATTTCCAAGGAATCAAAATCTTGGTTAACTGAAAAGACAATGTAGGTATGGTGGCAATAAATAGATTAGGACATGGTTTTGCTCACAAACTATGTGCACAATCAACATAAACTTATCTTCAAAGCCATGTGACCAAAAAAGGAGGTGAATTGGTTGTATAAAGCGGGAAGCAGATGGACAATCCACATGTTAGCTTATTGCCCATGCAATATCAAGAGATTTAAAGCTACCACACACTATCTACCTAGTCAGAAAAATCAGGTGAGCTTGAACAAGAAACAAAAATGAACCTCAGGGCTGGAAGGAAGATTCTCTGATTTTTTGCTATTATTTACTTTAATCTCTTCCTGCTTCAGTTTTTGGAGGTTTTGTTCTGAGCTAAGTTAACATTTGTAAAACACTCTGAAATCCATGTTAGAAGTTACAATTGAATACCAGTCCTAGTATTCTGACTAAAGCCAGGCTTTAATGATTTTTAAAACTATAAAAATATGTTGGTATCCTTATTCTCCTAGCAGGAACATGTCCTAATTACTTCATCCTGCTTTCCTAATTGGTGGTTGTGGTAGGGGGAAGGAATTATGAGGAAGGAAGCAGCTCTAAGATCTTTACCAATTAAAGTCTTGGATGAAGTCAAATATGACGATGGGAGGATATGTATAATTTCCAAATTTGTGACAAGTTAAAAGATTGAATAGGAAATAACTGAGGCATCCCTTTGAAGAGGAAACATGGAAGAGAACTCTAGACTTGGAATCAGGAGGGGCTTGGACTCAAATCCTGCCTTGGACAACTGCTAGATGAGTTGACTACGAACAAATCACTTAACCTCTTTAAATATCACTTTCTTTACGTGTAAAGGCAATTATAACACATCAACTACACATGTCAAAGGGTTCCTATGAAGCTCCATCCATTCCAAGCCAATAAGCATTTATTAAGTCAATAATAGGAGTAGGTAGCTGGCTCATTGGATAGAGCACTAGGTCAAGAAGACCTAAGTTCAAATCTAGCCTCAGATATTTACCTGGTAAGTCACTTAACCATGTTTACCTCAGTTTCCCCATCTGTAAAAATGAGCTAGAGAAGGAAATGGCAAAACACTCCAGTATTTTTCCCAAGAAAACCTCAAATGAGATGCCAAAGAGTCTAACATGACTGAAAATGACTGAACAGCAACAAAACTCATAATGTGTAAGGTACCATACTAAGGGCTAAAAGGGATAAAAGACCAAAAACAAAGAAAGCAAATAAAAAAAAATCCCTGCCCTCATAGAATTTATTTTTAAAAGTATATCAAAAGATTTTAAAAACTTTAAATCTTATGTGAATATCAGTTTTATTAATAAAGAAATAACTTTAAAATTATGGAACAAGGATATAAAAATAGCAAAAAGTTCATTTTATTTCTTATCCAACTTACAATGCTGTTTCTGGATCTGGCCTCTCACAACCTGGGTGACCTCTTACTACTTGACTCCTTATTTAATAGTTCTGTGACACTAGGCAGGTCAATTTCCCTTGGAATTTTCCTTTCAACTTTGCTCATTTTTGAGCTTCCTCTTCTGCAAAATGAGTGACTTGGTAATAACAGTTCTAAATTATATCATTTAAAATTTTTTTTTCCAACAAGCAAAAATCTTCCTTATCTCTCTCTCCTTCCCTAATAGAGAATAAAGAAAAACAAAACTCCTGTTATAAACATGTATAATCAGGCAAAACAGTTTTCTGTACTGGCCATGTAAAAATTGAAATATATATACATATATATACATATATATATATGATATTTAAGTAAATACAGCATGTATTAGTTAAATTTACAATATTTATAAGTTGTATTTATATTGATTTATTTTCTATTTATTCACAATATAATGTATATAAAAATAAATCTATGTAGGTATATATAAATATGTGTATTAAATATACATATGTGCCTCATTATATATTTTTAAGTCCTTCATCCCCAGTGGTGGGATTGAGCTGGTTAACAGGTTTGGTAGAACTGGCACCTAATGTTAGATTGAGTTCCACGAACAGGTTACTTGTGGCAGGGCAGGGCCTGTGCTGGCACAGTGCCTTGGCTTGGTTCCCTGGAGAACAGATTGTTAATTCATTTGAATATGACCACTATCACTCCTCCCTATAAGAAGGCAGGTAGCATACTTCACCATTAGTTTTCTGGAATCATGGCTGATCGGTATTTTGGTAAGACTTCCAAAGTTGTTAGTTTTTGCAAGTTTGTATCCATTGCATAAACCATTCTCCTTATTCTATTTACTTTACATTAATTAATTTACATCTTCCTAGGTTTTGCTGCATATCCTGCATCATTATTTACAGTATAATAATATTCTATGACATTCATAGAACATAACTTGATCAGCTATTACCTGACTGACGGGATACCCCCTCAGATTCCCCTTTTTTGCTACCTCAAGAAGAACTATAAATACTATTATACAACCTTAGTTGAAGTCTGTTTTGCTTAGGACTAAGTTGTTCTCCCTGAATCTATACTTCCTCTAATTCTTTCTCCTCTCTTTTGCTCTTTCCTTCCTATTTCACTATTGAGTGAAATTTATTTCTACTTGTATTCCTCTCTCCTTTGATCAGTACAGATAAGAGTAAGGTTCAAATTATAGGCCATTTCTCATCTTTGTTTATATGGACTTTTACTTGTATACTCTGATTATGTGAAATAAATTTCCCTAACCTTCTTTTTTCTTTCCCCCTAATGTATTCCTCTTCCCCACTCTTTCCATTCACCTTTAAGACCATCAAGACATAACAGAATGATTCTAAGCTCTTCCACTTATTAGACTGCCTCTATGTCCCCTGATTATGACAGAGTTCAGAGTGGCCACACATATCATCTCTCCATATTAGAATGAAAGTATTTATTCTTGTTTAGTCCCTTTTGATTATTCTTTCATTTTTACCCTTTTTATACTTCTCTTAATTCTTGTGTTTGCCCTTCAAAGTTTCTATACAGCTCTGGTATTTTTTATCAGGAATGTTTAGAAATCTTTTGTTTTTTTAAAGTTATAACACTCAACCTCCCACTCCATATCATTATATTCAGTTTGCTGATTCAGTTAATCTTAGCTAAAAGCCTGTACTTTGCTTTCTGTAGTATCATATTTCAAGCTCTCTATACCTTTATAATTGTAGTTTCTAGGGGGGGAACCAAGATGGCAGCTGGAAAGCAGGGACTTGCCTAGGGCTCTCCCCCAGGACCCTCCAAACACCAATAAAAATGGCTCTGAACAAATTCTAGAACTGCAGAACCCATGGAATAGCACAGGGAATCAGGGCTCCAGCCCAGGACAGCCTGGATGGTCTCTGGGTAAGGTCTATCATGCATGGAGCCAGGAGCAGAGCCAGGAAGAGCGCAGCATGGGCTGCGCCTGGACCAACCAGACCAGGAGTCAGGCAGAACAGGCCCTAGAGCCCTGAATCAGTAAGCTGTGGCAGTTACCAGATTTCTCAACCCTTGAAAGGCAGAATTAGCCAAAAGGAAAAAGTGGTCCAAAAGACCACTGAAGAAAATACTACCTTAAAAGTTAGATTGGAGCAAGTGGAAGCTAGTGACTTGATGAGAAATCAAGATATGATAAAACAGATCCAAAGAAATGAAAAAATGGAAGGCAATGTGAAATATCTCATTGGAAAAACTACTGACCTGGAGAATAGATCCAGGAGAGATAATTTAAAAATTATTTGACTACCTGAAAGCCATGATCAAAAAAAGAGCCTAGATATCATCTTTCAAGAAATTATCAAGGAGAACTGTTCTGATATTTTACAGCTGGAGGGTAAAATAGAAATTTAAAGAATCCACAGATTGCCTCCTGACAAAGATCCCAAAAGGAAAACTCCTAGGAATATTGTCGCCAAATTCCAGAGCTCCCAGATCAAGGAGAAAATACTGCAAGCAGCCAGAAAGAAACAATTTGAGTATTGTGGAAACACAATCAGAATAATACAAGATCTAGCAGCTTCTGCATTAAGAGATCGAAGGGCTTGGAATGTGACGTTCTGGAGGTCGATGGAGATAGGATTAAAACCAAGAATCACCTACCCAGCAAAACTGAGTATCATGCTCTAAGGCAACATATGTATTTTCAGTAAAATAGAGGACTTTCAAGTTTTCTCAGAGCTGAATAGAAAATGTCACTTTCCAACACAAGAATCAAGAGAAGCATGAAAAGGTAAACAAGAAAAAGAAATCATAAGGGACTTACTAAAGTTGAACTGTTTTGTTTACATTCCTACATGTAAAAATGCTGTGTATAATTCATGAGACCTCAGTATTAGGGTAGCTGAAGGGAATACACACACACACACACACACACACACACACACACACACACATAGAAGAGGGCACAGGGTGAGTTGAATATGAAGGGATGATATCTTAAAAAATAAAATCAAATTAAGGGATGAGAGAGGAATATATTGAGAGACGAAAAAAGGGAGATATAGAATGGGGTAAATTATCTCACATAAAAGTGGCAAGAAAAAGCAGTTCTGTTGGGAGGAAAGAGGGGGCAGGTGAGGGGGAATAAGTGAATCTTGCTCTCATCAGATTTGTCCTGAGTGGGGAATAACATATACACTCAATTGTGTATCTTACCCCACGGCAAAGAAGGAGGAAGGAGATCAAAAAGAGGGGATGATAGAAGTGTGGGAAGATTTGGGGCGGAGGTAATCAAAAGCAAACACTTTTTAAAGGGACAGGGTCAAGGGAGAAAATTGGATAAAGGGGGATATATCCTGCTAAAAGGCACCATAGACAATGACGTAATACAATTAATAAACATATATGCGCCAACTCGTATCGTATCCAAATTCTTAGAAGAGAAGTTAATGGAGTTACATAAAGAAAGAAATAACAGAACTATACTAGTGGGGGACCTCAAGCTCCCCCTCTCAGAACTAGATAAACAAGAAAGAATTTAAGGAGGTGAATAGGATTTTACTAAAGTTAGATATGGTAGATCCTAGAGAAAATTGAATGGAGTTAAAAAGGAATATAACTTTTTTTTTCTCCCTGGTACATGGCACCTACACAAAAATTGACTATGTAAAACTAATTCAGAAAGGCAAAAATATTAAATTCATTCTTTTCAGATCATGATGTAATAAAAATTACATTTAATAAAGGGTCATGAAAAGATGGACTAAAAATTAATTGGTTACTAAATAATCTAATCCTAAAGAATGAATGGGTCAAACAACAAGTTGTACAAGAATCAATAACTTCACCAACAGAATGAAAATCATGAGACAACCTACAAAAGCTTATGCGATGCAGTGAAAGCAGTCCTTAGGGAAAATTTTATATCCCTAAATGTTTATATGACTAAAACAGAGAAAGAGGAGATCAATGAACTTGGCATGCAACTGAAAAAGCTAGAAAAAGAACAAATTAAAAATCCCCAATTAAATAATAAATTAGAAATTCTGGAATCCAAAGGAGAGATTAATAAAATTGAAATTAAGAAAACTATTGAACTAATAAATAAAACTAAAAGCTGGTTTTATGAAAAAACAATAAAATAGACAACCCTTTGGTTAATTTGATTAAAAAAGAAAACTAAATTACCAGTATCAAAAAATGAAAAGGGTGAATTCACCACCAATGAAGAGGAAATTAAACCAAAAATTGGGAGCTATTTTGCCCAACTGTATGTTAATAAATTTGACAATCTTGGTGAAATGGATAAATATGTTTGAAATATAAATTGCCCAGACTAACATAAGAGGAAAACTGGAAAATAGTATGGCAGAAAATAGGTATAAACCAACATCTTACACTGTATACCAAGATAAAGTCAAAATGGATATAGAATTTAGTCATAAAGGCTGATACTATAAGCAAACTAGGAGAAGGAATAGTTTGCCAGTCATATTTACGGAGAACAGAAGAATTTATGACCAAATAAGAAATAGAGAACATTATGGAATACAAAATGGATAATTTTGATTACATTAAATTGAAAAGGATTTGCACAAACCCAATGCAACCAAGATTAGAAGGGAAGCAGAAAACTGGGAGGTAATTTTTATAACTAGTGTCTCCAATAAAGGCCTCATTTCTTAAATATATAGAGAAGTGAGTCAAATTTGTAAGAATATAAATAATTCCCCAATTGACAAATGGTCAAAGGCAGTTTTCAGAGGAAGAAATTAAAGCTAGCTATTGTTATATGAAAAAAATGCTCCAAATCACCATTGATTAAAGGAATGAAAATGAAAACTACTCTCAGGTACGATATCACACCTATCAGATGGGCTAACATGACAAACCAGCAAAATGGTAAATGTTGGAGAGGATGTGGGAAAAGTGGAGTGGTGAACTGATCCAACCATTCTAGAGAGCAATTTAGAACTATGTACAAAGTGCCATAAAACTGTGCATACCCTTTGAAAAACCCAGCAATGCTACTTCTAGGTCAGTATCCAAAGAGATCATAAAAATGGGAAAGGACCCACTTGTACAAAAATATTTATAGCATCTCTTTTTATGGTTTCAAAGAATTGGAAATTGAGGAGATGCCCATCAATTGGGGAACGGCTGAACAAGTTGTGGTATATGAATGTAATGGAATACTATTGCCCTACAAGAAATGATGAACAGGAGGATTTCAGAAAAACCTGGAAAGATTTATATGAACTGATGCTGAGTGAAGCAAGCAGAACCAGGAGAACATTGTACATAGTAACGACAAGATTGTGCAATAACCAACTTTGACAGACTTAGTTCTTCTGAGCAATGCAATGGTCAAAGACAATTCCAAAAGACCCATGATGCAAAATGCTATCCACTTCCAGACAAAGAACTATGGAATCTGCAGATCGAAGTGTATTTTCACTTTTATTTATTTATTTATTTATTTTTGCTTCTTGTTGTTTTTCTCTTTCATTCTGATTCTTCTTTCACAACATGAATAATGTGGAAATATGTTTATAATGATTATACATAGATAACCTATATCAATTTGTTTGCCATCTTGGGGAGTGCTGAGAATAATATGCAAAAAATGGGAATCAGTTAATTGCAAAGCTTCATTGAAAGGTTGGTAGGGAGGTAGGGAGAAAAAATTTGGACTTCGAAATCCTACAAAATTGGATGATGAAAACTATCTTTACATGTACTTTGAAAAAAAATAAAATACTATTGAGTGGATAACGCAAAACAAAACAAACAAAAATAAATAATGTCTACTCCATGAAAAAAGAAGGCATTCAATGTTTATGATCTAAACTAGATAAGTCAATGAGGTCATTATATTTATGTGTTACATGTATAGCACCCATCTCACAAGACTTTTGTGAGGCTTAAATGAATATATGTATGATTTTTTCTGTTTCTATGTCTGTGTGAGTACATATATGCACACAAATATGTATATTTAAAGCCTTTTATAAAACTTAAAGTTCTATATAAATGCTTGTTCTTATTGTTGTTATACTTTTGTCATATTGGTTCAGTAAATATATAAGTACATATATGCCCCTTGAAATAACTGTGATCCCCAAGGCTTGAAATTCAAAGATTAGAACCACTGATCTAGAGGACATTTCCAATGTTTCTCTTCTGAATGAGAGCTTGAAGACAAACTTTGTGATTATAAGTCAGTGAATCATGTATTTTCTGAGCAATAGGAGACTGCTAATGTTCAGACTCTCAAACTCTTGTTTTCTAGTAACTTGTTTCAAAGTTACAAATCTTGGCCAGACTTTGTATTGAAATTTCCCATAAATTAGATTCTTCAAAAGTTGGCATAGTCTAATCTAGATCACTGTAGAAATGTTCTGTTTCTTCTTGCGTGTTTGTCGTGCGGGTCCAGACACAGTGATCAAAGTGGCAAAGTGTTTGTATTTCAGACATGAAAATGTCAACATCAGCCAGCTACTTATGCCTTTGACTAAGTGTGAGTTGGGATACAATCCACTTTCTAATTGCATATCCAGTGCCAGCCTTTGAGAGGATGGGCTCATTGTATATGATTTAGAAAATCTTCACAGGTGGAGCATATTTAATGATCTCAGCCTCTCCCACTTTAACTGAGTAATACTTTCAACGTAGGTGCCAAGATTTCCTACCAGTTGCCAAGACTTGTCAGTCCTACTTCCATAACATCTTTCATATCCACCCACTTCTCTCCAATCACACAGCCACTACTTTTGTTACATTGCCTATCACCTCTCCCCTAGGCTATTGCAATAGTCTGCTAATTGGTGTACCTGCTTCCAACCTCTCACCTCTCCAATCCACATAATTACCCAGTTGACACAAGTCTAACCATGTTACCTCCCCCCCATTCCCTTACTCCAAAACTTTTAGTGGTTCCCTATTGCCTCCAAGGTACAAAATCTTCATGCTGGAATTTAAAGACCTCCAAAATCTAGCTCCTACCTCCAGTATCTTTTTACATGACTTCTGTAAATGTAATTTCTATTTCAGCCAAACTTGCATCTTTGCTCCTCACCACACACAACATTCCATCTTCCATAGCCATGGTTTTGCACTCATACTACCCCATATCCATATTTCCCTCTTTCCTTGCATGCTTCTTAAAAACTTTAGCTTTCTGTAAAGCACAGCTCAGGTGCCATCTCCTATAGATGGAAATTTCCCCCAATCCCTCCGAGGTGTTAATGATCTCTCTGTTCCAAAATTACTTTGTTCGTGCTTTGTATTTACTTAGTTGAATGCTTAGTTGCAATCCCTGTAAGAATTTAAGCTTTATAAGAACCAAGACAATCTTTACATTTTTAATGCCTAATCCAGTGCCTTGAAGACAAGGATAGGGATAGGGAAAAAATTGTAATTTCGTTCACATAGAAGGTTCTCCATGAGAAACTCTCTTTTCCAATACAGGTTGATGTCTTTTCTTCAATGTATAGTTTCAAAGAGTTGCCTAGAGCACGTTGAGGTCTAGTGACTTGCCCAGTGTCACACAGCCAGTACATCTCAGTCAGATCTCATTAGCTCCAGGATCAACTCTCCATCAACACTGCCTTAAATACAATAGGTGACTTCTGAATTGAATTTTAATATGCTTATCAAAATTCCCCAGAATTTCATACTCTCCTGCAATATGAAGATTTAGCAGAATGTTCCTTTTAACTTCTGCACTGGGTTTTTAAAAAATTCTCACACACATACTCTCTTTATTTATCCTAGGTGATGCAAGGAGATACCACTCTCCCGCCTCCCTCCCACCTCCCTCCCATATCCCTCACTTCTAACTCTTCCTCCTCTCTCTGTCATTTAGCCTTGATGCAATTCATCCACTCCTTTGTGTAATATCGTATTCTATTTTTATTTTGTTAAACATTTACTAATTACATTTTAATCTGGTTCTGGCCCTACTCCTTTTGCTATGACTTTGTCATCTCTGACATTAACTTCACTATCTCTGTCAAGGGAAACTTCATTCTTTTAATCATGCAGATTTGCAATCTAGGATTCATCCTCAACTCATCACTCTTCCTCCAGCCCCATATCTGATCAGTTGCCAAATCTTGTCAATTCTTACCCTTCCACATCTATTCCATCCATTCCTTTCTCTCCACTGACATCACAGCTGCCCTAGCCCAGGATCGTATCACTTGTCATCCAAACTATTGCAAAAAGCCTTTAATTGGTCTCCCTACATCCAGTCTTTCTCCTCTCTAAACTATGCTCCACATAGCTATCAACTGATATTCCTTCTCTCTTCTTTCACCATATCAGAGATCAGAGCTTTGAAGAGACCTCAGAGTCCATCTAGTACAACTTCTTGATTTTTAGCAATGAGAGATTGAAGCTCAGCAAAGGAAAGAGACTTACCAAAGGTAACTTACCAATTCCTGGTAAGCAGGAACTAGAGTGAGCTCCATACCCGAGTCACTCCAAAAACCTATAAAAAATGGCTCTGAACCAATTTTAGAATGGCAGAACCCACAGAAGAGCAGAGGGAAGCAGGGCTCCAGCCCAGGACAGCCTGGATGGTCTCTGGGTGAGGTCTATTCCACACGGAGCTGGGAGCTGGGAGCTGGGAGCTGGGAGCTGGGAGCTGGGAGCTGGGAGCTGGGAGCTGGGAACGGAGTGGAGCAGAGCCCAGCCTGAGCGGCGGGGACCATTGAGACCAGAAGCTGGGCGGAGGGGGCCCTAGCTCCCTGAATATGTGAGCTGCGGCAGTTACCAGACCCCTCGACCCACAAACACCAAAGACTGCGGAGAAGGTTAGTGGGAAAAGCTGCGGGAGTGGGAGTTCGCGGTTCGGCTTCCAGGCCGGGGGGGGGGGGGGGGGGGGGGGGGGGGGGGGGGGGGAGGCGGCAGCGGAGGTGGGGCAGCTACAGCTGTTGTTACTTCCAGCTCCAGGCCCACCTGGTGAGAGGAATTAAGTGGCGGATCAGAGCAGGAGTGCAACAGCCTGCTGAAGATCTAAGCCCAGTCTGGACTGGGGGTTCTTGGGGAAGGAGGAGTGGGGGTCTGACAGAGCTGGCACCTCCCCCCCAAATGTGGAACATAGAACTCGTTAGTCTACAAGCAGTCATACCCCACTGAAAAACTCAAGGGTCAAGTTAGTTGGTTGGGAATATGGCCAGGCAGCGAAGACGTGCCCAGATTCAGTCTCAGACTTTGGATTCTTTCTTTGGTGACAAAGAAGACGAAAACATACAGCCTAAAGAAGACAACAAAGTCATAGAGCCTACAACAAAAGCCTCCAAGAAAAACACGAACTGGCCCCAGGCCATAGAAGAACTCAAAAAGGATTTGGAAAAGCAAGTTAGAGAAGTAGAGGAAAAATTGGGAAGAGAAATGAGAATGATTCGAGAAAACCATGAAAAACAAGTCAATGACTTGCTAAAGGAGACCCAAAAAATACTGAAAAATACACTGAAGAAAACAACACCTTAAAAAACAGACTAACTCAAATGGCAAAAGAGCTCCAAAAAGCCAATGAGGAGAAGAATGCCTTGAAAGGCAGAATTAGCCAAATGGAAAAGGAGGTCTAAAAGACCACTGAAGAAAATACTACTTTAAAAATTAGATTGGAGCAAGTGGAAACTAGTGACTTTATGAGAAATCAGGATATTATAAAACAGAACCAAAGGAATGAAAAAATGGAAGACAATGTGAAATATCTCCTTGGAAAAACCACTGACCTAGAAAATAGATCCAGGAGAGATAATTTAAAAATTATTGGACTTCCTGAAAGCCATGATCAAAAAAAGAGCCTAGATACCATCTTTCAAGAACTTATGAAGGAGAACTGCCCTGATATTCTAGAACCACAGGGCAAAATAGAAATTGAAAGAATCCATCGATCGCCTCCTCAAATAGATCCCAAAAAGAAATCTCCTAGGAATATTGTTGCCAAATTCCAGAGCTCCCAGATCAAGGAGAAAATACTGCAAGCAGCCAGAAAGAAACAATTTGAGTATTGTGGAAACCCAATCAGAATAACCCCACATCTGGCAGCTTCTACATTAAGAGATCGAAGGGCTTGGAATGCAATATTCTGGAGGTCAATGGAGCTAGGATTAAAACCTAGAATCACCTACCCAGCAAAACTGAGTATCATGTTCCAAGGCAAAATATGGATTTTCAGTAAAATAGAGGACTTTCAAGCTTTCTCAGTGAAAAGACCAGAACTGAATAGAAAATTTGACTTTCAAACACAAGAATCAAGAGAAGCATGAAAAGGTAATCAAGAAATGGAAATTGCAAGGGACTTACTAAAGTTGAACTGTTTTGTTTACATTCCTACATGGAAAGATGATGTGTATGATTCATGAGACCTCAGTATTAGAGTAGTTGAAGGGAATATGCATATATATATATATGTTTATGTATATATATAAGTGAATGTGTATGTATATATGTGTATATGTATGTATGTGTATGTATGTGTGTATATATATGTTTATGTGTATGTATATACATATATATATATGCATATATATATGTAAAAGAGAGAGAGCAGACACAGGGTGAGTTGAAGATGAAGGGAAGATATCTAAAAGAAATAAAATGAAATTAAGGGATGAGAGAGCAACATACTGAGAGAGGGAGATAGGGAGAGATAGAATGGGGTGGATTATCTCACATAAAGGTGGCAAGAGGAAGCAGTTCTGTGGGAGGAGGGGAGAGGGCAGGTGAGGGGGGAATGAGTGAACCTTGCTCTCCTCAGATTTGGCCTGAGGGGGAATACCATACATACTCAGTTGGGTATCTTACCCCACAGGAAAGAAGAGGAAGGAAGATAAAAAAAAATAAAAGGGGGGGGGATGATGGAGGGGAGGGCAGATGGGGGTGGAGGTAATCAAAACAAACACTTTGGAAAGGGGACAGGGTCAAGGGAGAAAATTCAATAAAGCGGGATGGGTTGGGAAGGAGCAAAATGTAGTCAGCCTTTCACAACATGAGTATTGTGGAAGGGTTATACATAATGATACATGTGTGGCCTAGGTTTAATTGCTCGGCTTCTTAGGGAGGGTATGTGGGAAGGGAAGAGGGGAGAGAATTTGGAACTCAAAGTTTTAAAATCAGATGTTCAAAAACAAAAAAAGTTTTTGCATGCAACTAAAAAATAAGATACACAGGCAATGGGGCGTAGAAATTTATCTTGCCCTACAAGAAAGGAAGGGAAAAGGGGATGAGAGGGGACGGGGGTGATAGAGGGGAGGGCTGACTGGGGAACAGGGCAACCAGAATACAAGCCATCTTGGAGTGGGGGGAGGGTAGAAATGGGGAGAAAATTTGTAATTCAAACTGTTGTGAAAATCAATGCTGAAAACCAAATATGTTAAATAAATAAATTTAAATTAAAAAAAAACAATTTTAACATTCATTTTTTTCAATGTCATAATTTATTATTTAATATTTTTAGTTTTCAGCATTGATTTCCACAAGATTTTGAGTTACAAATTTTCTCCCCATTTCTACCCTCTCCCCACTCCAAGATGACAATATTCTGATTGCCCCATTCCTCAGTCCTCCTCCTTCTGTCACCCCCCCTCCCCCCCATTCCCTTTTCCCCTTACTTTCTTGTAGGGCAAGATAGATTTCTATGCGCGATTGCCTGTATATCTTGTTTCCCAGTTGCATGTAAAAACAACTTTTTTGAGCATCTGCTGTTAACACTTTGATTTCCAAATTCTCTGCCCTCTTCCCTCCCCATCCACCCTCCCTAAGAAGGCAAGAAATTCAACATAGGCCACACATGTATCATTATGCAAAACACTCCCATAAATAGTCATGTTGTGAAAAACTAACTATACTTCCCTCCATCCTATCCTGTCCCTCTTTATTCAATTTTCTCCCTTGACCCTGTCCCTTTTCAAAAGTGTTTGCTTTTGATTACTTCTTCCCACTATCTGCCCTCCCTTCTATCATCACCCCTTTCTTATCCCCTTCCCCCTACTTTCCTGTGGGGTAACGTACCCAATTGAGTGTGTATGTTATTCGCTCCTCAAGTCAAATCCTACGAGAGCAAGATTCACTCATTCTCCCTCACCTGCCCCCTCTTCCCTTCCAATGAACTGCTTTTACTTGCCGCTTTTATGTGAGATAATTTACCCCATTCTATATCTCCCTTTCTCCCTCTCTCAATATATTCCTCTCTCATCCTTTAATTTGATTTTATTGTTTTAGATATCATTCCTTCATATTCAACTCACCTCATGCCCTCTGTCCATATATACATACATATATATATGTATATATGTATGTATATATATATGTATATATGTATGTATGTATGTATGTATGTATGTATGTATATTCCTTTCAACTACCCTAATACTGAGAAAGGTCTCCTGAATTACACACCTCATCTTTCCATGTAGGCATGTAAGCTGAATAGTTCCACTTTAGTAAGTCTCTTATGATTTCTCTTTCTTGTTTACCTTTTCATGCTTCTCTTGATTCTTGTGTTTGAGAGTCACATTTTCTATTCAGCTCTGTTCTTTTCACTAAGAAAGCTTGAAAGTCCTCTATTTTATTGAAAATACATATTTTGGCTTGGAGCATTATACTCAGTTTTGCTGGGTAAGTGATTCTTCATTTTAGTCCTAACTCCTTTGAGCTCCACAAGATTATATTCCAAGACTTTCAATCCCTTAATGTAGAAGCTTCTAGATCTTGTATTATCCTGACTGTGTTTCCACAATACTCAAATTGTTTCACTCTGACTGCTTGCAATATTTTCTTCTTGACCTAGGAATTCTGGAAATTTTCTATAATATTCCTAGGAGTTTTCTTTTGGGGATCTTTTTCAAGAGATGATTGGTGGATTCTTTCAAGTTCAATTTTACCCTCTGGCTCTACAATATCAGGGCAGTTTTCCTGGATAATTTCTTGAAAGGTGATGTCTATGCTCTTTTTTTGATCATGACTTTCAGGTAGTCCAATAATTTTTAAATTATCTCTCCTGGATCTATTTTCCAGATCAGTGGTTTTTCCAATGAAATCTTTCACATTGTTCCCTTTTTTCATTCTTTTGGTTCTGTTTTATAATATCTTGATTTCTCATAAAGTCACTAGCTTCCGCTTGCTCCAATCTAATTTTTAAGGTAGTATTTTCTTCAGTGGTCTTTTGGACCTCCTTTTCCACTTGGTTAATTCTGCCTGTCAAGGCAGTCTTCTCCTCGTTGGCTTTTTGGTGCTCTTTTGACATTTGAGTTAGTCTATTTTTTAAGGTGTTATTTTCTTCAGTATTTTTTTGGGTCTCCTTTAGCAAGTCATTGACTTGTTTTTCATGGTTTTCTTGCATCACTCTCATTTTTCTTCTCAATTTTTCCTCTACTTCTCTTATTTGCTTTTCCAAATCATTTTTGAACTCTCCCGTGGCCTGAGACCAATTCATATTTTTTCTTGGAGGCTTTTGATGTAGGCTCTTTGACTTTGTTGACCTTGTCTGGCTGCATGTTTTGATCTTCTTTGTCACCAAAAAAAAGATTCCAAAATCTGAGTCTAAATCTGAGTCCAGTTTCCTACCTGTTCATGTTCCCAGCCAACTACTTGACCCTGGAGCTTTTTGTCAGTGTATGACTGCTTGTGAGTAGAGAGTACAAAGTCCCAAGCTTTAGGGGCTGTGCTGCTGTTTTCAGAGCTACTTCTACACAGCAAACTCTGCCACAGCAGCACCCCTCCTCCCCCAGAAAATGCCAACCCAGACCGCGACCCAGATCCAAGCAGGCTCTGCAGTCCCACTCTGATCAGCCACTTAATTCCTCCCAGAGGGTGGGCCTGGGGCCAGAAGCAAACACAGCTGGAGCTCTGGAAGTAGCCCCAGAGTTGCACCACTTCCAAAGCCCCTGGGCCTAGGGCCAACCATGCACTCCTTTCACTCCGATCTAGCAATTTTTCCACTAACCTTCTCTGTTGTCTTTGGCATTTGTGCGTTGAGAAGTCTGGTAACTGCCACAGCTCAATGATTCAGGGCCCTACTGCCTGTTCCACCCAGCTCTCAGTCTGGTTGGCATGGCCCTGATCTGCTGGGTTGTGCTCTGATCTGCTCCAAGGTCCATGTGACAGATCCATCCCAGCCACCATCCAGGCTTTCCTGGGCTGGAGCTCTGCTTCCCTCTCTTATTTCGTGGGTTCTGCAGCTCTAGAATTTGTTCAGAGCCATATTTTACAGGTATTTGGAGGGACCTGGGGGAGAGCTAAAGCAAGTCCCTGCTTTCCAGCCACCTTCTTGGCTCTGCCTCTTAACATTCATTTTTAAAAATTGGAGTTCCAAATTCTTTCTCTTTCTTCTTCCCCACCTCCACTCATTAGAAGGCAAAAAATTCAATATACTTTATGTAGTCAGGCAAAACACTTCCATAATACTCATGTTGTCAAAGACTATATTTCCCTCCACCCTAACCTGCCCCACATTTATTCTATTCTCTTTCCTTTTATCCTATCCCTCTTCAAAAGCAATTTGCTTCTGAATACAGCATCCCCCAATCTGTTCTCCCTTCTATCATCCCCCTTTCTTTTATCCACTTCCTTCCTATTTTCCTGTAGGGTAACATAGATTCCTTTTTTTAATTTTTATTTTTTAATTTATTTAATATATTTAGTTTTCAGCATTGATTTTCACAAGAGTTTGAATTACAAGTTTTCTCCCCTTTTCTACCCTCCTGCCCACTTGAAGATGGCATATATTCTGGTTTCCCCATTCCTCCCTCCCTTCTGTCACCCCACTCCACTCCCATCCCCGTTTCCCTTACTTTCTTGTAGGGCAAGATAAATTTCTATGCCCCATTGCCTGTGTATCTTATTTTCTAGTTGCATGCAAAAACTTTTTTGGGGGGAGGGATTTAAGATCTCTAAGTTTATTTTGTCACCTTGAAAACAGCTCTGAACTGATCAGTGCTTACATATTAATCAGGCTAAAATATAGACACAATTAAATTATCTTCAGTGTCGACTTTACACACAAACACAGGGAGGCAGTTTTCTGAAAATTACAACCACACCTTCAATTTTTCCCAGTTACCTCATTTGTAAAGTGAGTGTAGTAATACACATCTATGTCATAGGCAAATTGACCGATCAATTAAAATCTATCAACAAAAACTGCCGTGTCTGTGTAAAATAGTGTTGTAAAGCTGTCAAGGCAACTCACTACTTCTAGGGTGAGAATGCAAGTAAGGATAGGATAAAAAAATTATTATCTCTGAATTTTAAACTACAAAATGAGAAAAGGAAGTAAACACTCCATAATATTTTCTCAAGACACTCTCATGACAACTTCATCAAAACATCTGCATTATTCAAATTGGAGGGACATTTTGCACCATTGCTAATGACAAAACAGGTAGGATTGTCCTTTCAGTTTTTGCTGATTCTGTCAGTGCTATTTCTTTGTTTTAAAGCCATGAAGGAAGGACAATTTTCTTTTGATAATAAAAAGAATTTCTTTTTTTTTTTTGGAGGCCTTCTAGCCCAACTCTCTCATTTTATTTTTTTATAATTTAAATTTATTTATTTAACATATTTAGTTTTCAGCATTGATTTTCACAACAGTTTGAATTACAAATTTTCTCCCCATTTCTACCCTCCCCCCAACTCCAAGATGGCATATATTCTGGTTGCCCTGTTCCCCAGTCAGCCCTCCCCTCTATCACCCCCGTCCCCTCTCATCTCCTTTTCCCTTCCTTTCTTGTAGGGCAAGATAAATTTCTACGCCCCATTGCCCCCCAACTTTTTTGTTTTTGAACATCTGTTTTTAAAACTTTGAGTTCCAAATTCTCTCTCCTCTTCCCTCCCCACCCATGCTCCTTAAGAAGGCAAGCAATTCAACATAGGCCACATGCGTATTATTATGTAAAACCCGTTCACAATACTCATATTGTGAAACACTAACTATAGTTTGCTCCTTCCTAACCTATCCCCCTTTATTGGATTTTCTCCCTTGACCCTGTCCTTTCATAAAAGTGTTTGTTTTTGATTATCTCCTCCCCATATCTGCCCTTCATTCTATCATCCCAGCTTTTTTTAATCTTCTTCCTCCTTCTTTCCTGTGGGGTAAGATACACAATTGTGTGTGTATGGTATTCCCTCCTCAGGTCAAATCCGACGAGAGCAAGATTCATTCATTCCCCCTCACCTGCCCTGTCTTCCCTTCCTACAGAACCACTTTTTCTTGCCACTTTGATGTGAGATAATTTACCCCATTCTATCTCTCCCTTTCTCCCTCTCTCAACATATTCCTCTCTCATCCTTTAATTTGATTTTTTTTTAGATATCATTCCTTCATATTCAACTTACCCAGTGCCCTCTGTCTATATATAATATACACACATACATATATACATACACATACATATATGTACACACACACAAAAATACATACACACACACACATATATATATATACATACACACAAATATATATATATATATATATACATATATATACATACATGCATATTCCCTTCAGCTACCCTAATACTGAGACCTAATACTGAAGTCTTATAAATTATACACATCATCTTTCCATGTAGGAATGTAAACAAAACAGTTCAACTTTAGTAAGTCCCTTATGATTTCTCTTTCTTGTTCACCTTTACATGCTTCTCTTGATTCTTGTGTTTGAAAGTCAAATTTTCTATTCAGCTCTGGTCTTTTCACTGAGAAAGCTTGAAAGTCCTCTATTTTATTGAAATTCCATATTTTGCCTTGGAGCATGATACTCAGTTTAGGTGAGTAGGTGATTCTTGGTTTTAATCCCAGCTCCATTGACCTCCAGAATATCGTATTCTAAGCCCTTTGATCCCTTAATGTAGAAGCTGCTAGATCCTGTGTTATCCTGATTGTATTTCCACAATACTCAAATTGTTTCTTTCTGGCTGCTTGCAGTATTTTCTCCTTGATATGGGAGCTCTGGAATTTGGTAACAATATTCCTAGGAGTTTTCTTTTTGGGATCTATTTGAGGAGGTGATGTGTGGATTCTTTAAATTTCTATTTTACCCTCTGGCTCTATAATATCAGGGCAGTTCTCCTTGATAATTTCTTGAAAGATGATATCTAGGCTCTTTTTTTGATCATGGTTTTCAGGTTGTCCAATAATTTTTAAATTATCTCTCCTGGATCTATTTTCCAGGTCAGTGGGTTTTCCAATGAGATAGTTCACATTGTCTTCCACTTTTTCATTCCTTTGGTTTTGTTTTATACTATTTTGATTTCTCATGAAGTCACTAGCTTCCACTTGCTCCAATCTAATTTTTAAGGTGGTATTTTCTTCAGTGGTCTTTTGGACCTCCTTTTCCACTTGGCTAATTCTGCCTTTCAAGGCATTCTTCTCCTCATTGGCTTTTTGGAGCTCTTTTGACATTTGAGTTAGTCTATTTTTTAAGGTGTTGTTTTCTTTAGCATTTTTTTTCATATTTTTTGGGTCTCCTTTAGCAAGTCATTGACTTGTTTTTCATGGTTTTCTCAAATCATTCTCATTTCTCTTCCCAATTTTTCCTCTACTTCCTTAACTTGCTTTTCCAAATCTTTTTTGAGCTCTTCCATGGCCTGAGACCAGTTCATGTTTTTCTTGGAAGCTTTTGATGTAGGCTCTTTGACTTTGTTGACTTCTTCTGGTTGTATGTTTTGGTCTTCTTTGTCACCAAAAAAGATTCCAAAGTCTGAGAGTGAATCTGAGTCCATTTTTGCTGCCTGGCCATGTTCCCAGCCAACTTACTTAAGTTTTTTGTCGGGGTATGATTGCTTGTAGAGTAAAGAGTACTTTGTTCCAAGCTTGAGGGCATGTTCTGTTGCTTTCAGAGCTATTTCTATACAGTCAGCTCTGCAACATTAGCACTCCTCCTTCCTCAAGAAACACCAACCTACATTGGACTCAGATCTTAAGCAGACTCTACACTTCTACTCTGATCTGCCACTTAATTCCTCCCTCCCACCAGGTGGGCCTGGGGCTGGAAGCAAATGCAGCTGTAGTTCTGTAGCTGCCCCACCTCCGCTGCCTCTGGGTTGTGGCCAAACTGGGAACTCCTATCACTCTGTCCTGGAAGCTTTTCCCACTAACCTTCTCTGTTGTCTTTGATGTTTGTGGTTTGAGAAGTCTGGTAACTGCCTCAGCTCACTGATTCAGGGTGCTAGGACCTGCTCCAACTGGCTCCCAGTCTGGGGTCTGGTTGGTCCTGCTGCTGCCCATGCTGGGCTCTGCTCCACTTTGCTCCCATCTCCATGCATGATAGACCTTACCCAGAGACCATCCAGGCTGTCCTGGGCTGGAGCCCTACTTCCCTCTGCTATTTTGTTTGTTCTGCAGTTCTAGAAATTGTTCAGAGGCCTTTTTTATAGGTTTTTGGAGGGACCTGGTGGGGAGCTCACACAAGTCCCTGCTTTCCAGCTGCTATCTTGGCTCCGCCCCCTGTAACATAGATTCCTATATCCAATTGAGTGTATACGTTATTTCCCCTTTGGGCCAACCCCAATGAGAGTAAGATTCACTCGCCCTCTCATCTCCCACTTTTCCCCTCCACTTTAAAAGCTGTTTCTTGCCTCTTTTATGTGAGATAAGTTGCCCCATTCTACCTCTCCTTTTTTCTTTCTCCCACTGCATTCCACTTTCTCACTTCTTGATTTTATTTTTAGATATGATCTCTTCATATTCAACTCACACATGTGCCATCTCTCTCTCTCTCTCTCTCTCTCTCTCTCTCTCTCTCTCTCTCTGTATATATATATATATATATATATATATATATATATATATATATATATATATATACATACATATAATACATACATAAACTCCTTCTAACTACCCTAATAATGAGAAAGGTGAGTTTCAAACATCATCTTTCCATGTAGGAAAGTTAACAGTTTAATTTTAATGAGTCTTTTATGATTTCTCTTTTCTGTTTATTTTTATGCTTTTCTTGAGTCTTGTATTTGATAATCAAAATTTCTATTTAGCCCTAGTCTTTTTTCAAGAGTGCATGAAGTTCCTCTATCTCATTGAATATCCATTTTTCTCCTCATGGATTATACTAAGTTTTGCTGAAAAAATGATTCTTGGTTGTAATCTTAGCTCCTTTGCCCTCACATATTCCAAGCCCTCTGATCCTTTAATGTAGAAGCTGATAAAGCTTGTAATATCCTGATTGTGGCTCCACAATCCTTGAATTGTTTCTTTCTGGCTACTTACAATATTTTCTCCTTGACCAGAGAGCTCTGGAATTTGGTTATGATATTCCTGGCAGTTTTCATTTTGGGATCTCTTTCAGGTGGTGATCAGCAGATTATTTCAATTTCTATTTTACCCTCTGGTTCTAGAATATCACGGCAGTTTTCCTTAATAATTTCTTAAAGGATGATGTCTGGGCTCTTTTTTGATCATGGCTTTCAGGTAGTCCAATAATTTTTAAGTTCTCTCTTCTGGAAAAATTTTCCAGGTCAGTTGTTTTTCCAATGTGTTATTTCACAGTCTTCTTTTTTTTATTCTTCTGGTTTTGTTTTATTGCTTCTTGATTTTGTATAAAGTCATTTGTTTCCATTTGCCCCATTCTAATTTTTAAGGAATTATTTTCTCCAGTGAGCTTTTGGAACTCCTTTTCTGTTTGGCCAATTCTGCTTTTTAAAGCATTCTTCTCCTCATTAGATTTTTGGATCTCTTTTGCCATTTGGGTTAGTCTATTTTGAAGGGGTTATTTTCTTTAGCATTTTTGGGGTCTCCTTTAGCAAACTGTTTACTCATTTTTTCCATTATTTTCTTGCATCACTCTCATTTCTCTTCCCAATTTTTCCTCTGCTTCTCTTATTGATTTTCAAAATCCTTTTTGAGCTCTTCCATGACCTGTAATCAATTCATATTTTTCTTGGAGGCTTTGGATATAGGAGCTTTGACTTCGTTGTCTTCTTTTGAGTCTGTATTTTGATCTTCCTTGTCACCAAAGTAAGCTTCTATAGTCGTTTTTTTTCCATTTTTTGCTCATTTTCCCAGCCTATTACTTGACTTTTTAATAACTCTTTGTTAAGGTAGGGTTCCATTTCCAGTGCAGAGGGTGCATTGTCCTAAGCTTCAGGGGTTTTGTGCAGCTCTTTTCCGAGATACTTCTAGGGACCTATAAGTTATCAGTTCTTCCAAGGTGGTATGATCTAAGGAGAGGTGTTTACTACTCTCCAAGACTGTGCTCTGCTCTGTGAGCAAACACAAGCACACTTTTCTGCCCTAGAATGGTGAGGAGAGCCCCCTCTCCACTGCTGCTGCAAGCTCTGCTATGCTAGTCCTCCTCCTTGCCCCAGGACTGTGACCTAGCTCCAAGTATGGGCAAAGTAACAATGTTCTCAATGCTAGAAAAGAGATTCCCGTAATCTCCTTCTAACTAGTTGGTTGATCACCTTCCCATCTGTGGGCTGAGAGCTTCAGAAGCTACCACTGCCACTGCTGCTCCTATTTCAGCCACTCCCAAGGCCTGTTCCTGGTTTGCTGGGACCAGAGCTGTGCTGGTGCACCCTGTACTTGACTGTGGTCATCTCTCACTCAGGGCCAAGAGTCATTTTTTGCTGATCTTCTAAGTTGTCTTTGGCGTCTGTGGGTTGAGAAGTCTGGAAACCAACACTGCTGTCAGTGATTCAGTCCCCGGCGCCTGCTCCAGGTTTGCTGGGGTCTGATCTGCACTGACACAGCTTGTGTCAAGCTGGTGCAAGAGACTTTATCCTGTAGAACTTTCTGGTTATCTTGGGCTGGAAATTTGTTCCATTCTGTCTTTTTGTGGGTTTTCCTGCTCTAGAATTTTTTTAGAGTCATTTTTACAGGTATTTGGAGGGACTTAGGGGAGCGCTCAGGTGAGTCCCTGCCAGTACTCAGCCATCTTGGCTCCACCCCCTCAAATACATTTTGCAGAAAACTTTAAAAATTCTTAATTTGCTCCCTCTGAAAACTTTCTAGACTTCCCAATTAACTAAAGACAAGTTAAATGTCATGTTGCAGTCTGTATCCAATTGCATCCCAGAAGAAAACATTACTCCCTCAAAAAAGCTATTTTGAAACCTTTAGTAACAGATGCCATGTGTACTGAAATTTAAGGTTCTCAAAATGTTTTATATATATAATCTCATCTGAACCTCACTACAACCTTGCAAGATTGGCACTGTCATTATTATCATCTCCATTTTACAGATGAGGAAACTGAGGCTGAGAGCTAAAATAGATTACCCAGGCAGTAAATATCTGAGCCAGGATACCAACCCATGTCTTTCAGACTTTAAGTCCAGCATGCTATTCATTATACCATACTGCCTCTCTCCTTTGTAATGCCCTCATGAAGCAAGGCAAATATTAGTCTCAACTTTACGTATGGAAAATTGGGGCTTGATAAGAGTGAGTTATAATGCAGCCAGCATCTGAATTCCAAGCTCTAATAAACCAGCCCCATTATTCAGAAACTAGGCTGTCTGCTGATGCTTGCTTATCCACTAATTGAATGTTAAGTTAACTTAGCTATTAAGTGAATAAATCACAGAACATATCTGATGCTTTTAAAATGACAAGGTGATTTGTACTTTTCCACAGTGTTCACTAGACATGGTTGATGACAAATAATAATACTATCCAATGGATTTCAATACCTTGCAGCAGGGTCATCATTGAAATATTGAGGACAGAGATACATACTGAGTATCCCATGCTTAGGAAATGCACCAAGACTTTTGGGACAGGCTTTATGTAGTATTGAGTATGAAAATTTTTAAATAATGAATTTAGACTGCATCTAATCATGCAGTACTCTCCACCAAAAGATATTCCATGAGTCACTGACTGATCCAGGGAAAACATTATATTAATATATGGAACTGATTAGGACATTGTTCATTAGCACAAGAAAGGATTTTTTTGCATCTAAATAGCATTTTCCATTTGCAAAGCACTTTATATTCATTAATTACTCCTCCCCAAACCCAGTAAGACAGATAGTTCAGGCAATTTTCAATAATGCTGATTGGTTCCAGATTTAGGGGTAGGAAAGGGAGAATGAAGGTAGCTTGCCTAATACAAGAGATGATGATGTCTATGAAAAGCACACACCAAAAAAAGAACAGCTCGTTGTTTGTCTTCACCATTTTAGGCTCTTTCGTGGGGCTTGCTTGAGAATATTCCCCCTATCTGAAATCAGCCCTCCATAGTTGTATCCTAAATTAACATATTGGGTTGGCAGCTTTCAGCCAAATCCCTGCCTTCCAACCAATTACTAATTATTGCCTAGAAAACATACAGTGTCAAATTGATTCCAAGTCGTGCAAATCAAAATTGATTCTTTCTGAATGACATACGAAATATTTATACCATTTTTTCCAGTACTGAGCTCTACATCCAGTATAGATTGATATTATCCCACAAAATAGAGACAAATTCCAAACCTTTAAAATGCTAACCACATTACCTAGCACAAACAAGAAAGGCTTTGAAACCCATGTTCCAGACTGGTAACTCTCATTTCCCTAGAAGCAGCCACCTGCAGCAATTACTATTCTATTTGCATAAACCAGTCCTGAAAAATAAAAACATACCTGAGACAGCTTTATAAATAATATATCCTTCCAGAGAAAAATATAGATTAATTATTCAAGAACACTATTTATACATAATCTCTACTGTCTGTGTATATTTAAGATGGCCCATTTAAAAATTGCCCTAATAAGCATTTTGGTAAGACAGTGCAAGTTATTAATAGATATAAGGACATACATTGCCTCTGTGTATTTGGGCTTCTGCCTTTTGGAGAATCACAAATGCACTTTTTAAACTCTTGAAAACCACAGATAATGAAACTCTAAACATTGGTTATGATTTATTTGTAGCAGCTAGTGGGTAGAATCCCTTTCTAAGTAAGGGAAGGGAAACTCATCTTGTGCTAGATATTTTGGGACAAGGACTGTGGATATAAAATTTTTAGGCTTATGGAGTATGGGTGTGGATGGTATTGGATAAAAAGGAAGAAAGAGAAGGACCTGCCCAACTACCGCATCACCTACAGGAGGCAAAAGAAAACAAACATGTTCTGCTTTCATAGAATGATGATCACTGACAAGGGTGTGGTGGAGCTATCTCTAATCAGTTTGGGAAAGCCAGTTGTGAAACTTTCAGTGTAGAAATTTACACCTTGAAAATCTGCGAATGCTACAAATCAAGACTTGACTTATTGTTTTGTTAATTGTCTAGAGTGCTAATAATGAAGATTAAATTTAAAAGTCTGCCATTCATACCTTTTCCCCCTCTTGGAGATGCAGTTATTAAATACTTGACATACACAAGCGGTATTAGAAATAAGTGAAAGGGGCATAGTTAGATTGATCTTGGAGCAGCAATCCCTGAAAGGCTGAGCTTTCTCCTGACCCATGCCTGAAGAAACAAACCTTGCTCAGCCTCCTTGGACTTTA
Source organism: Trichosurus vulpecula (assembly GCF_011100635.1). Taxonomy (NCBI): domain Eukaryota; kingdom Metazoa; phylum Chordata; class Mammalia; order Diprotodontia; family Phalangeridae; genus Trichosurus; species Trichosurus vulpecula. The sequence continues at coordinate 206,147,863 of NC_050579.1, forward strand.
TTGGAATCTATTGTGATATCCTAGGGGTCCCTGCATGTTCTTTCTTATTGGCCTAAGGGATCTGATCAAACATAGGGAGCTTCAGAATCTCAGCAGAAGCCTCCTGCAGAATTTTGTTTGTTTGTTGAGAGAGTATGGTCCTGTGATTTTATTAGTGTAAATAACTATCTGTGCAAACCTGACTACTACCCTTGCAGGTCCACATTTCCTCTGTAACTTATTGGCTAGGGGCACTGAGAGGCAAGTGACTGATTCAGGGTCACAAAATAAGTATGGGTCATAGGAAGACTGGAAACCAATTCAGTCAATTTTCTATCTAATTCATTATATTGTCTCTCCTGTAATAGCTGTATTTCCCCTCAAGAACCCTCAAAAATCAACCCGTTGTATGGAGTATTCCTCTTAAAATTCCATTGAAGCATCCAATTCGGTCTACTTCATTTAGATATCCATAATTAATATGATACCTTCTTCTGATGGAGTAATATAAAACTTTAGAGCTGGAAAGTACCCAATCCCCTTTGTTTTTCAAATGCAGAAAATATGTATCAGATACAGTAAGTGACTGGCCTAAGGTCACATAGCTAGTTAGTACTAAAGTTGAGTCTAGATTCCAGGTCTTCTGACCCCTAACCTAGTACCATACACAGTCATATGATTTACTATGGGAGTCTTACATTTACTTTTTGATGTCTTGATCTCCTACTTTCTTGTGTCTGACTTTAAAATTAATAGTAATAATAATTATGTCATAGAGTTGGGTTAGGCAGCTAGGTGGCCCAGTGGCTGGGTGCCAGGCCTGGAGTCAGGAAGATTCATCTTCCTGAGTTCAAATCTGGCTTCAGATACTTACTAGCTGTGTGACCCTGGGCAAGTCACTTAACCCTGTTTGACTCAGTTCCTCATCATAAAATGAGCTGGAGAAGGAAATGGCAAACCACTCTAGTATCTTTGCCAAGAAAACCCCTAATGGTGATCCAGAAGAGTTAGACACAACTCAAAATGACCAAACAACAATAGTACTGGATAGAACTTATTTCCCAGGGAAAAAAGCCACATTTGGGATGCAGGGGATAGGACAAAGAGAAGGTAAGAGTGGCAAAATAGATGAATCAAACATGATTAGGAAAAATAAATGCTACAACCAATTTAAATGTTTTGTTCTCTGACATTCAGCATAATTCCCAGTATAGCTGCTCTTTGTTTTTCTTTTGCAGGAAGGAAGGGAGATGAATCATAAACCAGATAATCATACCTTCCTTCTATAATGAAAGAGGGACAGTGACAATCACCCCCAACTTGTCTCAATAAGAAACAACAAATCAACTAAACTGTTTTGCTCAGAATAACAGAAATCATTTCTAAAATGTGTTTCACCTGCTCCAAAGTGAGGATTAAGGCCTATTTGTCATCAGCTGTTCTAAATTCAATCATTCTTAAGACAAGAATGTGAGACCACTTAACCATGGCAGGGAAACCCTCACTCTCTCTAGCCTGATTACTATTAGAAGACTAAAGACTTTTAAGTATTCTGGCAACTCTCTACCAGGGGTTCTTAACTTTTTTCCCCTGACATTTGGCACTCTAGTGAAGCCTACAAACTACTTTTCAAAATAATGTTTCTAAAAGGACAAAATAAAATATGTAGGATTACAAAGGCAACCAACTATATCGAAATTTGCTCTCAATTTTTTTTTTAAAATTCATGGATCAATAATTAAGAACCCCTTCTTCATACTGTGAGTTTCTGAGCAAGTGTTAAATAGGATTGGTAGACTGTTTTTTTTTTCTTCTAGAGTTCTCTATATCAGTGAAATCTCAGACAGTTCTCATGAAGGGGGAGGGCATTTCAGCAGGGACGTTGTAGTTCTGTAATTGAGATAGCGTTGAAAGAATCACCCAGTGGAAGAAGAATAAGACTTGTTTTGTGACCCCACACAGAAAAAGAAAGAGAAGTGAAAGTTGAAAAGAGGAATATTTAGGCTTGATTACCAGAAAGGTCTTCTTAATAGTTAAAACTGTCCAATGGTGGAATGGTCTACATTGATAGCTGTTGTGTTTCTCCTACTTAGAGGTCTTCAAGCAAAGGCTAGATGGAGATTCTTTCAGGTGGGGGTGTTGATGAGTTGAGCCAGATGGTTACTGAGTCTTCCCAAACTCTAAAGATCTGTGATTAGTTGATATTAATGTGTTTACCTAAGAAAAAAATGGTGAAAGTTTGGATTTTGACCTCCAAATTTGCAGGACAGACCTATTGTCATCATATGAGATGCCCCTTGGGAAACATGCCCCATCTGGGCCTGGCTAAATACTACACCCTTTTCCTATTTCCTCCCTGTGACACCAACACTGTAAACCTACCAGTTGAGTATGCCATTCCTTCAGATCACGGAGCTCTGCTAGGTGTCAGTGGGTGGTAATAATTTAATCAGATAATCTAATCTAAATTATTGTATTATGGTGTTTGGGGTGTTCAAGGAGGACTAGCACCTCTGGTGTGAGGGCTTACTGAGCCCTTTTCAAGGCCACTCATCAACCTTTGGTGTCCACTTGGCACTCAATGTCACCCATGGCTCCAGGAGGCAGTATCATGCACAGTGGACATACTCCAGTAAATCATCTGGGCAGGTGGATTAAATCAGGTTGAGGGTAACCTATGGGCCACAAAATCATCAGTGAATTAAGGGGATGTCTACCACAAGCATGTGAAAATTTCCCCAGTGGAATGGAAAGATGAAAATAATTCATTCCAACAGCCATGAAGGTGACAAAGTAGGCAATATGCAATGCTGAGACCTTAGTCACACATCTAAAATGCCAAGGTCATCCGCTGCATCCCAGGCTATCACCAGTTGTTGTGACTTTTGTCTTGCCACTGGACTTCAGTGAGTCTGGAAGAGATAAGGCTGATGACTGTGCCTCACTTAAATCCAATTCACCTTCAAGTCAAGATATCACACTGTGGCATCATTGGTCTTCAAAAATGAAGGACAAATAACTAACAATTGTGTTTTTTTTTACAAAAATCTGTAGTCTAAGAAACATATGTACATATCCAGAAAAGGTTATAAGGAATTATTTTCTTCAGTGAGCTTTTGGACCTCCTATTCAATTTGACCAATTCTGCTTTTTAAGGCATTCTTCTCTTCATTGGCTTTTTGGAGCTCTTTTGCCATTTGGGTTAGTCTATTTTTAAGGTGTTAGTTTCTTCAGTATTTTGAGTTAGCTATTGACTCATTTTTCATGACTTTCTTGTATCACTCTCATGTCTCTTCCCAATTTTTCCTCCACTTCTGTTACTTGATTTTCAAAATCCTTTTGGAGCTCTTCCATGGCTTGTGACCAATTAAAATTTTTTCTTGGAGGCTTTGGATGTAGGACCTTTGACTTTGTTGTCTTCTTCTGGTTTTAGTTTTAATCTTCTTTCTCACCAAAGTAAGATTCTATAGTCTGATTTTGTACACTGTTTGCTCATTTTCCCAGCCAATTACTTGACTTTTTCACTCTTTGTCAAGGTAGGATTCTACTTCCAGTGTGGAAGGTGTACTGTCCCAAGCTTCAGGGGTTTTGTGCAGCCGCTTTCAGAGAAAGAGCTTTAGAAGCAGCCCCTTTAGCTGCCACCACTGCCCTCTAACCCAGGTCCAACAGACCTTTCCTACTGGCCTTCTACATTGTCTTTGGTGTTTGGGGGGTTAGAAATCTGGCAACTGCCACAGCTGCCAGTGATTCAGTCCCCTGAGGTCTGCTCCAAGTTTGCTGGGGGGCCCAGTCTATGGTAGTGAGGCCAGCGTTGGTCTGCACTCTTCCCCCAGCCCAGTGCAATAAACATTTCCTTTTGAAATTTGTTTCACTCTATCATTTCATAGATTCTGCTGCTTTAGAATTTGTTGAGAGTCATTTTTTACAGGTATTGGAAGGGTTTGTGGGAGAGCTCAAGCAAGTCCTGCTTTTACTTTGCCATCTTGACTCTACCCCTTCCCACTCCCCAGAAAGGTTAAAAGGGTACTACTGATATTGGGAATTTCAGGGACTTCCACTGTCCGATTTATGGTCAAATGGAACTTAGAATGTTCTTCAGATCACATCAGTGAGACAACTGCACTGGGATTATCAACTCTACATCATTATGTTTTCAGGTAATTTCAATTAGATAAGCATTTATTAGGTGACCACTATACACAAGGCACTGAGCTGGGTTCTGATGACAAAAAGACAAACACACAAAAACATTTTCTAATATCAGATGTTCATTGATTCTTTGACTTCTCTAGTTATAAGGCTTTTAATTTAGTGATCTTCACTCTTGTTTGGAAAATATTCCTCTATTGCCTGCTCTCATGTTTCCCTCAAGGCTCTCAGTAATCCATCTTTCATTTGTGAAGGGTAATCTAGTGTTTCTGCTTCCTTCCATTTATATTCCTTCTATCAGTTTTGATAACATTTTATTGATAGGACAAATAACCTGTTCTTTCAGATGACTCCTATGTTGTGAAACTGAATGACTTTTCCAATGAGAGATACATGACAACTCCTCAAACTTCCAGAATCTCCTCCCCTCCCCACTTCTGCTTTTCTTGCTAGGGTACTCCTTGCCAAATAACTATTTAGGAACATACTAATGTTTAAGGCCTTTATAAGCAAACTGGGTCCCTCTCTTAGTTCTGGAAACTGATGAGTGCTCTTTATTTTCATCTGCCAACTTCCTCTGTGCCTTCTGGTGGCATGGCAAAGAAAAGGAGAATCCAGAAAGGAGGAAACAGAAGCTCTATCACTCCCTACTCTAGCTATTTACATTTAATCTAGAGTTTTAGAGGTGCTGAGGATTTTTTAAGCCCTAAGACTAGTTTCCTCTCTGCCCTCTGAAATTCACCTGTTGAATCAATCTCAGAAATTCCTTAAAAAATCACATCACTTCAGGAATTAGGGATCATTTCATAGGATAGGGAAGATTTTAGAGGATAATCAATTTATACTTGAAAGGGACCTTGGAGATTATGAAGTCCACTCCACCCCTCTCCTGATTTTGCAGAGGAAGAAAACAATGTCCGGAGAATATAAATTTAGGTTAGTAAAGTTAATGAGTCTAACATGTGATGTGAACTCAGGCCTCACTAATTCCAAGCTTAGTGCCCTATAAATTCCAGTGGTGGGGAACCTAATTATTAATAAAAAGGACTTGTCAGGGAGAAGAGGCAAGATGGCAGCTGGAGAGCAGAGACTTGCTTAAGCTCTCCCCTAGGTACCTCCAAACACTTGTAAAAATGGCTCTGAACAAATTCTAGAGCTTCAGAACCCATGAAATAGCAGAGGGAAGCAGGACTTCAGCCAAGGAAAGCCTGGATGGTGGCTGGGAAGGGTCTATCACATGTACCTGGGAGCAGAACAGAGCACAGACCAGCATGGGCCACACCAGGACCAACCAGACTGGGAACCAGGCGAAACAGGCAGTAGGGCCCTGAATCATTGAGCTGTGGCAGTTACCAGACTTAACCCACAAACACCAAAGGCAACAGAGCAGGTTAGTGGAAAAATTGCTGGAACAGAGTGAAAGGAGTGTGTGGTCGGCCCTAGCCCTGGGGGTGCAGAAGTGGTGGACTTCTGGGATTGCTTCCAGAGCTCCAGCTGTGGTTGCTTCCAGCCCCAGGCCCACACTCTGGGAGGAATTAAGTGGCTGATCAGAGTGGGAGTTAAGAGCCTGCTTGGATCTGGGTTGTGGTCAGGGTTGGCAGTTCTTGGGGGAGGAGGAGTGCTGCTGTGGCAGAGTTTGCTGTGTACAAGTAGCACAGCCCCTCAAGCTTGGGACAAAGTACTCTATACTCTACAAGAAGTCATACCCCTATGAAAAACTCAAGGGTCAAGAAGTTGGCTGGGAACAGGCAGCGAAAATGGACTCAGATTCAGACTCAGGCTTTGGAATCTTTCTTTGGTGAGGAAGAAAATCAAAACATACAGCCAGACAAAGTCAACAAAGTCAAAGAGCCTACGTCAAAAGCCTCCAAGAAAAATATGAATTGGTCTCAGGCCATGGAAGAGCAGAAAAAGTATTTGGAAAAGCAAGTAAGAGAAGTGGAGGAAAAATGGGAAGAGAAATGAGAGTGATGCAAGAAAATCATGAAAAACAAGTCAACGGCTTGCTAAAAGAGATGCCCCCAAAATTGAAGAAAACAACACCTTAAAAAATAGTCTAACTCAAATGGCAAAAGAGCTCCAAAAAGCCAATGAGGAGAAGAATGCCTTGAAAGACAGAATTAACTAAAGGGAAAAGGAGGTCCAAAAGACCACTGAAGAAAATACCATCTTAAAAATTAGATTGGAGCAAGTCAAAGTGAGTGACTTTATGAAAAATCAAGATATTATAAAACAGATCCAAAGCAATGAAAAAATGGAAGACTATGTGAAATATCTCATTGGAAAAACCACTGACCTGGAAAATAGATCCAGGAGAGAGACTTTAAAAATTATTGGACTACCTGAAAGCCATGATCAAAAAAAGAGCCTAGATATCATCTTTCAAGAATTTATCAAGGAGAACTTCCCTGATATTCTAGAGTCAGAGGGTAAAATAGAAATTGAAAGAATCCACAGATTGCCTCCTGAAAGAGATCCCAAAAAGAAAACTCCTAGGAATATTGTTGCCAAATTCCCGAGCTCCCAGATCAAGGAGAATATACTGCAAGCAGCCAGAAAGAAACAATTTGAGTATTGTGGAAACACAATCAGAATAACACAAGATGTAGCAGCTTCTGCATTAAGGGATCGAAGGGCTTGGAATATGATATTCTGGATGTCAATAGAGCTAGGATTAAAACCAAGGATCACCTACCCAGCAAAACTGAGTATCATGCTCCAAGGCAAAATACGTATTTTCAATAAAATAGAGGACTTTCAAGCTTTCTCAGTGAAAAACAAGAGCTGAATAGAAAATTTGACTTTCAAACACAAGAATCAAGAGAAGCATGAAAAGGCAAACAAGAAAGAGCAATCATAAGGGACTTAATAAAGTAGAATTGTTTTGCTTACATTCCTACATGGAAAGATGATGTATGTAATTCGGGAGACCTTTCTCAGTATTAGGGTAGTTGAAAGGAATATACATAATATAGACAGAGGGCACAGGATGAGTTGAATATGAAGGGATGATATCTAAAAAAAACAAAATTAAGTGATGAGAAAGGAATATATTGAGAGAGGGAGAAAGGGAGAGATAGAATGGGGTATATTATCTTGCATAAAAGTGGCAAGAAAAAGCAGTTCATTGGAAGGGAAAAGGTGAGGGGGAATGAGTGAATCTTGCTCTCATAGGATTTGACTTGAGGAGTGAATAACCTACACACTTAATTGGGTATCTTACCCCCCAGGAAAGTAGGGGGAAGGGAATAAGAGAGGGGGGAAGATAGAAGGAAGGGCAGATTGGGTGAGGAGGTAATCAAAAGCAAACACTTGTGAAAAGCGACAGGGTCAAGGGAGAAAATTGAATAAAGGGGGACAGGATAGGATGGAGGGAAATATAGTTAGTCTTTCACAACATGATTATTATGGAAGTGTTTTGCATATTGATACTTGTGTAACCTATGTTGAATTTCTTGCCTTCTTAGGGAGGATGGATGGGGAGGGAAGAGGGGAGAGAATTTGGAACTTAAAGTTTTAAAAGCAGATGATCAAAAAAAAGTTGTTTTTGCATGCAACTGGGAAATAAGATATACAGGCAATGGGGCATAAAAATCTATCTTACCCTACAAGAAAATAAGGTGAAAAGGGATGGGGGGGGGAGGGCAAGTGGGGAGACAGAAGAGAGGGCTGACTGGGGACCAGGGCAATCAGAATATATGCCATCTTGGAGTGTGGGAGAGGGCAGAAATGGAGAGAAAATTTGTAACTCAAAGTTTGTGGAAATCAATGCTGAAAACTAAAAAAATACTAAATAATAAAGTATGGAATCCAACATATAAATAAATAAATAGATAAATATATAAATAGATGAATAGATAAATAAATAAATAAACAAATGAAGCAGCAGTCGTCAAAAAATAAAATAAAATAAAAAGGATTTGTTCTGTGAAGTTTGGATTCAGTCAAATGGCTGCACCTGAGGAACTAGAGGGCTACATGTGACCTCAAGGCCACAGATTCCCCATCCTTGGACTATACCATGCTACTTCTTTGAGATTAGAGAAAATTGTGATCCTGTTGATGGGCCCTTTGTCTCTCTAAGATTAGTATTATGTATTTACCCTGGGCCTGTAATATGTTGCCTTAGAATCAACCAATAAAAGTACCTAGTTTTTTCTCCATTATTTTTTCATTCTTCGTACCTGTCTGAACAATTTTCCTCTACAAAAAGCCTGACACCTGAACATACCTCTATAGCTTTTCAGTATAAATTCTTTGTCCACAGGGCTCTCGTTGCTACTTTTACAGAATACTATAGTGTAGACCCTTAACTGTCTTGTTTATATGAATAGTCTATATACATATTATAGCATTATATCCCCATTAGGTACTTAATAAACATTGGTAATGTCATTGCTTGACAATTTTCTCAATCTTTGTATTCATTTTGAATGTCAATAACAATGCTCAAGTTTTGAGCCATGTTTTCCTTAGAGAGCCCTCTTCTCCTCTTTCTATCATCTGAAATCCACTGACTATTTTGAGTACTGTTCCACTAGGGGGTAGCAAGGTGATGTAGTGGATAGAGCGCTGGGCCTAACTCAGGAAGACTTATCTTTCTGAGTTCAAATCTACCTTCAGACACTTACTAGATGTGTGACCCTGGACAAGTCACTTAACCCTCTTTGTCATTTGTAAAATGAGCTGGAGAAGGAAATGGCAAATCACTTCAGTATCTTTGCCAAGAAAAGCCCAAATGGGACCATGAAAAGTCAGAAATGACTGAACAACTCTCTCCCAAATATTTAAGTGGTAGGGTATTGTTTCTAGGGAGCTCAAGGCCTTAAAATTAGTTTCCCACTAAGGGAATTCCAAATTCTCAGAACCGAATGCAAGGAACAAGAAAGATTTTTTTTTAATTTTTTAATAAATTTCTTTATTTATTTTTAGTTTACCACGCACGGTTCTACATAGTTTTGAGTTCCAATTTTTCTCCCCTCCCTCCCCCCTCCCTCCCCAAGACGGCATGAAGTCTCATATAACTGTCATGTATAACTTCACATTGAATTAATTTATGCACTAGTCAAGTCGTGGAGAAGAATTTTGACCAATGGAATGAATCATGAGAAAGAAGAAACAGAACCAAAAAAAAAAAAAACAAAAAAAAACCCCAAAAACAAAAACAAAAGAGAAGCAGAAAAGGCGAGCATGTAGTGTGCCTCAGTCTGTATTCAAACTTCGCAGTTCTTTGTCTTGATGAAGATAGAACAAGAAAGATTTAATCTGAGAGGAAAGAGAAGGATTTCATAGAATTTGACCCTCTGAATCATTGTTTTGGTCTAGAGAAGGGGTAGATGAGGAAAATACCCCTATGATTTGTCAAGAGGGCCAAAAGTATTTCAGTAGTCTTTTGGTTTACATAAAAGCATCCAATTATGTTGAGTGTCATGGGCTGGGAGAAATTTTAGTCAAAGACAAATTTCATTTCTGTTCTCCAAACAAAGTAGACAGTTCTCTCACTCTCTACACACATTGTTTCATATCACCACACCTTTGCTTCAGCTTACTGTATTGGTCATCTTCCCTTTCAATTCCTACCCAATAAAAGAAAAAAAAGCTCATCTCTAATGTCATCTCCTACAAAAAGCCCTCCCTGATACCCCTAAATAGTAATGGCTTTCTTCCTTACACCTCACCTAGCATTTTGTTTTATATATCTCTTCTGTACTTAACCAATGTGTTGGTAAACAAAATGGGCTCTTAGCACTCAGTTCAACCAAGTGCCCTTGAAGAGTTTGGCCTTTGTTTCCTTGGTTAGATTGGAAGTCCTTGGTGTCCTCCTTGCCTTGGGGGAGGGCCTAGTTTACATGGGTTTGAGTGGCATGTTTGGGTCATCAGAGGCTTTTAGACCATGTGGGCTTAAGTCGCCTCTTTGTGATGATTTCAGGTCACATGGGGGGTCATATGTGTGACTCACCCTTGACCCTGAAAAAGATATAAAACCAGGGGTTGGCTTTCTATTCTTTGGAGCTCTTACCCACAGCCATGGTAGCATATACGACTCTGGGCCAGCCCTTGTTATGAGCTCCCGGGCTGAACTTAGATGTTGGTAACTATGAATTGTATTTGGTCTGTTTGTTGATGTTTGTAATTTGCTTGTAATTTGCTCTAAAGTTCAGGGTGCTGGCTTTTTCCCCTGAACTAAGTGAATTATATCTACACGCTGGATTAAAGTAAACTTGTCAACCCCTTAACGTTGCTTTCCTTAGTAAAGCAGATCAAAAGAGCCTGGGCTTTGACAGCATTCTTGTTGTTGGACTTGTGTTGGTCTTTCACCTCCACAATAGCTGCTAGCCAGATTGTTGAAACAACAGGGGAGCTAGGTGGTACAGTGGATAGAGTGCCAGGTCTGGGGTCAAGAAGACCTTAGTTCAAATCTGGCCTCAGACACTTACTAGATATGTGACCCTTTGGCACGTCACTTAACCTTGTTTACCTTAGTTTCTTCATTTGTAAAATGAGCTGTAGAAGGAGATGGAAAACCACACCAGTATCTTTACCAATAACTCATCCACCTCCAAAAAAAGGGGATCACAAAGAGTCGAATACAACTGAAAACAACTAACCAACAATTGGACTTAATATGTAATACTATGCTGGTGTCTTTTCCTATATTAGACTGTAAACTCCTTGAGGGCGGGGACTGTGACTTACATTATTTCTCTCCCAGAAACTAAAAGAGTACTCTGTATACAGTCTCCCTTTAATAAATATTTGTCTTTTTTCTTTATAGTTTTTCCTTGACATTTTTATTTGATTGAGATGCAGATTTACCTTCACATGTTCAATTTCTTTCAGGTATAATATCTTTGGGAGCAGGTACTGGAATTTTTTTTGTCTTTCTATCCCTGTGGTTTAGCACAGTGTCAGGCACATTATAAGTGATTAATAAATGCTTACTGCTGGCCTGATTTCTTCTATGTGTGCTTTGGATTCTTAACTCCTTCAGGGCAATGCCTGGGAATACTTAATTCACTTCGCACAGGACCTCACCTAATGGCACTGCTAAAAGGACGTTTAATAAGTGTTGTTTTTTCCAAATATAGTCTCAGATGATCACAAATCTAGAGTTGTAAGGGATTTTTAAAAATCATTTATTCCAAACCCCTTATTATGTAATGAAAGTAATCAATGTTAGAGCATGAATTCAAAAAATAACACTAAAGTTTTCATGATATAACGGAAATGTGTGAAATGTACACGTAGTGAAAATCATGGCCAGAAGATTGTTGGCCTAAAGATATATTCAATTAAGCAGATAATCTCCCCCAAAACATGTTAAAATCTTTGCTTTTTATTCATTAATTTTTAAAAAATAGACCAAGGTAACGTTGCTCCTTGCATCAGACTTCAGATGGTGTCTAGTTGTCTGATGCATCCCTTGCTGCCTCCTATTTACTCTGAAATATGCCTTACTTCTCCTGTGGCAAGAAACCAATCTCTGGGCCCACACTGCATATGTTAGAAGTATATAGTCATGGTTGGATCAATATGTCTCCATCACATTGCTGCCAGAGGGAGTTGATTAACAGCCACCTATGTGATGCTTGGTATTAGTGTATTTACTCAGACAGAAAATTAGCAAATCCCCTCCTCATTTACTTAGGTCATTACTGTAAACTCATCCAACACCTACTCAATGATCATCCCTTTTCCTTTGTAGTGGAGATTCTGGCTGCATTTCTTTGGTAGTATTTCATTTTTGGAAATATACCATCTCCTGTATTTTTCTGTAGGTCCATTATAAAAGTCTTATAGCATGGGCACTCCGGGGATTGGCCAAAATAATTTATGATATTTCATGAAGAAATGGTGAGTTTCCTGAAAACAGAAGGCAGTCGGTAATCAATCAATCAATAAACATTTATTGCTGTAAACAAACACCTACTGTATGTTTGTAGTAGGCATTGTAGTTACAAAGGAAAAAAAAGACTCTACTCTTAAGGAGTTTACATTTTATCAGCAAAGATGACATGTACTTATAAATATAAACTAAAAAAAAGAAATGTAAAATAAATACAAGGCAGTTACTAGTTTTGAAAAAGAATATGGGTTTTGGAGGAATGGAGGGAAACAGCTTGGAAGTCAAATGTAACCAAAAAATAAAATAAATTTTTAATAAATTAAATTTTATAAAGGAATATGGATGAGCCTAAAAATTATGTAAGTCATGTAAACATGATTCCTATATTTGAAAAGAGTGTGTGTGGTAGGGGATGGGTGGTAATTTAGAAAAATAATGAATACCATTTTAGGATTATCACATACTGGGCAATAAACATGTGGTTTCATAAGGAACAAATTCTTTCACATTACCATTATTTTCTCTATCACTGAGCACCAGGTCTGTAACAACAAAGGAAAAAGAAAGATGTCTCATGATTTGTCTTTTGATTTTGGTTCTGAGTGACATAACTGATAGAATGACAGGTTTAGAACCAGGAAGACCTTGGTTTGAACCCAACCTCTGACACTTTCTATCTCAGGAACCCTGAGCAAGTCAATTAATACTTTCTATGTGCTGCAAACAACTCCATGGGATTCTCTTATTAAATCCTAAATGAGTATTCATATATCCTTCATGTATTCCCATGTAGTGTTTATTATAGGAATATACATACATATGTATACATACATATATTTAACATATATTTGACATATAGTATAGTTATAGTTTATTCCCATTAACTAGAGAAAGATGCTTTAAGCCACTGAGTTGTTGTTGTTTGGTTGTTTGGTTTAGTTTGTTTTGAGACAGAATCTCCCTGTATTGTCTATACCAGAAATGCAGTCACCACTCAAGAGCCTGTACCCACCACCAGTGCACCAAAGCTTTAATCTGCTGCATTTTTCACTTGGGCCAGCTTGTCTCTACCTTGGACTAGTTCTCTGTTCCTCCCTAGGAATTATGGTAGTTCCATGTGTCTAGGGGTTCACCAGAACAATGCTAGACTTGGTGTGGACAACAGAACTCCTTTAGACCTTCTGCAGCTCAAAACTCCCAGCGTCCCCTTATATCAAGGATGAGATTACAGGTGTGTGCAAACACATCTGGCCAGATGTTAGTTTTATGACCAACTATTTAAGGATTATGGTTAAGGGTAATTAATGAATGAACATAAATTTAGGATGTAATAACTATAATTATATTTTTCAAAGATCTTGGACCTTATGTTATTTAAATTATTCATTCCTAACTTTGACAGAAGTGTGATAGATCTATGAATATTGTTTGAAATTGTGAAATTATTATATACTCTATTTTATTCTCCATGCAGAATATGAATAAATGGATGGATTGATGGCTGGGTGGATAGATCAATGGATACATGAATGAAAAAGCATTCATTAAGCATTTGCTACGTGCCAAGCATTATGCTAAGGGCTGGGGATACAAATACAAAATTGAGACAGTCCACTTTTTCTTTCTTTTTTCTTTTTCTTAATTAATTTATTTTTAGTTTTTGACATTCACTTCCTTAAGTTTTAAATTTTTTCTACTTCCCTCTTCTTCCCCCTCCCCAGGACGCCATGCAATCTGATACAGGCTCTACATATACACTCTTATTAAACATATTTTCACATTAGTCATGTTGTATAGAAAAATAAGAATGAATGTGTGAAGGCATGTGGGGAAGGAGTCCTGGTGCTGGCTTTTTCCTGGTCCACCACACTAGGACTCTAGATCTCTTGGTGGTTTGCTGAGAGGGGGTTGATGCTGGCTTGCCAGGACACCTCCTGTCCTGTATTGGTCCCCTTCAGCCACAGGAAGACGGACCTTTCCTGTTAATCCCTCTAGCCTTGTGAGCTAAAAAAAAAAAACTGCTATACCCCCTCTTTCTGCTGGCTCCACTATTCTAGGATTTTTCTTGGGATGATTTTTTTGGGTTCTCTAAGGTCAGCAAGGGAAGGTGAGAGCAACTTACTGCTTACTCAACCATATCAGCTCCTGGAAGTAAACAATCACGTTTTCAATGAGTTCACATTACAATGGATAAGCCAATAGAAAGATGACTAGTAAGTTAAAGAGATAGAAAAGGAGAGAAGGAAATAGGAGGGTAGAGAAAAGGTTGAGGGAGATGAAGGGGAAGAGGAGAAGAAGGAAAATTTCGGTGTAGGACAAATAACAAGGTCTGGTTATCCTTAGGATAAAAAAGCAGAGAGAATGGTAATGACTGAAAGGTCAGATATCACAATTAAAGTGCAGATGGTAATGTTTGTGAATAAGACACAATTGACACAGATTAAATATAACTATACCTTCTTTCAAAGAACCCCTATAGACACTGCTACATTTCTCCCAATACCTAGAAAACAATTAGAATAATTGTATTCTATACATGACAGAAAACATACTTGCATAGACTAAAAATGTCACATGACATTTGGTTATATCTGCAAACATGTTAGTGTAACAGGGAAAGCTCGTTAGTGGGGCCTCAGAGGTGAGTAAATTTGTGAAGGGTAAGTCCTTTGGTATTCATTATAATATATAGCAGAATGCTTAGAAAAAGAGAAATGACTAAAACTCTAGATTCTCTGCAAAACTGAAAAGCAGTATTGGTCCAGACCAGATTCATAATTGCTGGCTCAATTGCTTCTAGTACTAGCAAAGCACTTTACCACCGATTAAAGCCTGATCTCATTTTTCTTAGCAAGGTTTCAACTTTTTTTACAAAATATGAGTTATAGTGACTCCTCAAATATAGATAAATTACAGGGTATTCAATTTATATTAATCATTAACAGCTCGCACTGCCCAAAATGTGAATAAACCTTAATAACCAAAGCTAGCATTTATATAGCATTTTAAGTTGCACATAGACAGCCTTGGTACAGAAATCCATTTCACTCAACAGAGAAACAGGAGGGAAATGGAAAGAGGAAGAAAGTGTAATAAGAGGGAGGCTAGATTAAGGGAAGGATTAGTACTAGTCCTAAGCAAAACAAACTCTAACTACAGATGCACAAATCAGTCTCAGTGTCTAACAGCAGAATTATTTGACCAGAAGTGGAGATCCCACCCAACGTTTGGAATGTCAGTTTGAGAGTTCACAGTGGAGATAAATTCAACAAACAGGCATAGATACAGAGAGATAGTCATTCAACTTCTTTTGATTCTGTTTTATAATTTCTTGATTTCTCATAAAGCCATTAGCTTCCATTTTCTCCATTCTAATTTTTAAGAAATTACTTTCTTCAGTGAGCTGTTAGACCTCCTTTTCCATTGGGCCAATTCTGCTTTTTAAGGCATTCTTCTCCTCATTAGATTTTGGGACCTCTTTTGCCATTTGGGTTAGTCTATTTTTAAGATGTTATTTTCTTCTGTATTTTGGGGGGGGGTCTCCTTTAGCAAAATATTGACTCATTTTTCATGGTTTTCTTGCATCACTGATTTTTCTTCCCAATTTTTCCTCTACTTCTCTTACTTGATTTTCAAAATCCTTTATGAATTCTTCCACAGTCAGTGACTAATTCATATTTTTCTTTGAGGCTTTAGATGTAGGAGCTTTGCTTTTGTTGTCTTCTTCTGGTTGTATGTTTTGATCTTCTATGTCACCAAAGAAAGATTCTATAATCTGATTTTTAATGCTCTTTGCTCATTTTCCCAGCCAATTACTTGACTTTTTAGCTCTTTGGTAAGGTACGGCTCTGCTTCCAATCGGGAGAGTGTACTGTCCCAAACTTCAGGAGTTTTGTGCAGCTATTTTCAGAGATATTTCTAGTGACCCATAAATTTCTAGTTCTTCCAAGGTTGTATGCTCAAAGGAGAGATGTTTACTCCTCTCCTGGTTTGTATTCTGATCTACAAGTGACCACAAGTACTCTTCTCTGCCTTGGAACTGTGAGGGGGATTCCCTCTCCACAACTGCCACAAGCTCTGTCATGCCAGTGCTACTCCTTACCTCAGGATCACCACCCAGGACTGAGACCCAGATCCAAGGATGGGCAAAGCAAGAGAATCCTGCCTCAGTGCTAGCGAAGAGATCCCTGAATTCCCCCTCTGATCAGCCATTAGATCCCTCTACTGTCTGTGGGCTGAGAGCTCCAGAAGCAACCACTGGCATGACTATTGATACTGTTACTACTGCCTCTGCCACCACTAACGAGGGGCTAGGGCTAGACCACAGTCCTCTCTCATCCAGTTCCAACAGACCTTTTCTACTGACCTTCTAAGTTGTCTTTAGCATTTGTGGGTTGAGAAGTCTGGAAACCACCACAGCTGACAGTGATTCATTGTCCTGAGGCCTGATCTGAGTTTGCTGGGACTCATCTGATTTCTACACTTTATCAAGTACCTCTCTTTTAACCATGACATAAAATTATTCCTGCCTTATGTGCCATATTTTGATGAATTTCCTTTAGAACTCTTTCATTTAGCTTATAATGCTTACACAAAAGAAACACTAAAAAGTTTAGGTGATATCTAAATATATCACTATGAATGAGTAATTACATTTTTAGAAATAATAAGAAAAGCTTGGTAAACAATTCTGCCCATGAATGCAGAGCATATCAAAGAGTGTACTTGAGCCCTCTGGACAGAAATGTTTTGTACCAACTGTTCTTATTCTACAATTTTAGTAAATGCATTTTCTCAAAGCTAATTGTCTACTCTCTGATTGTTAATGGGAAGCATGCCAGTGGCGGTTCATGAGCCACTATAGTAAAAAATATTCAGGGTAGGAGAACCCAGGTCCTCTGAGGACCCATAATGATTCCTCTTCTTATATGCTCTCCTTCCTGACCTCATAACTTCCTATACTCCCTAGTATCATCTACTATGCAGATGACTACAAGATCTATATCTCCCAGGATGAGGCAAGTTTTAGAGTATAGTGAGGAGATTTGGCCTGACTGGTTCAAAAGTTATCAGGTGAGAAACTGGTATAAATAAAATTATCCAGATAATAGTGAGTCTTGAATACTAGTTTACAGCATGTGAAACATTGAACACCATCCCCTGAATGTTGTAGATGTTTTGTAAATATGTTTTAATGAAATCTTCTGCATCCAGTCTTTCTTGATTTTCATACATGCTACTGTTTACCTCCCCAAATGGTCTTAGGTTTATTATGTATGTGTCACCACACATACACAATAATAATATAGATCCTTGAGAGCAAGGATAGTTTTACTTATGTCATTTTATCCATAGTTCTGGCTCATAGTAGGGGTTTCATAAACATGTGATTGCTTGATTCACTGATGTATGCCCAGCTGTAATCTCAGTACAATTCTGCATCACAAACTGTTTATTACATATTTTTAACTGGATGTTCCATAGACATATAACCTCAATATGCACAAAAGAGTACTCTTTATCTTCTCCCCTCAAAACAAACAAACAATAAATCCAGCTCTGTTCTAAACTTCCTTATTACTGTTGAGGAAACCACCATCTTTCCAGCCACCCATGTTCAGAATCGCAGAATAATGCTCAACTCTTTCCCCTTCTTTTCCTTTATTATCCATTTGGGGGGGGGGTGGCAAATCTTGCTGATTTTACCTCTACAACATCTCACAATCATCTTCTTTATACTAACAAAACCACTAGCCCAGATCCAGCCCTTTTCACTTCCTCCCTCACCCTAATTGATCATTCTGCCTCCAATTTCTTCCCTTCCATAATTGATATTCCTAAAGTGTGGTTGTAATCACATCATTCCCTCACTAAAGAAGTTCCACTGACTCTCAATTTCCTCTAGGATAAACAACTAAATACTCTATTTGGCATTTAAACTTTTTCACAATATGTTCTGGTCTACCCCCTCTAAGCTTTTTGAACATAATTTCAGGCATGCACCCTATATTCAAGTCAAACTAGCAAATTTGCTGTTCCCTGTGTGGCATACTTTGTGTTTTTAGAATATCTGTGGTACTTTACATATGCAGGTCCATCTCTGTGCTTTTAGTCTCTATGCATTCCTCTTCCCCATGCCTGGAAGTACTCTATGCTGACCTTCACCTTAGAGATTCTCTAGCTTCCTTCTAGCCTCAATGTAAGTATCACCTCCTACAATGGATTTTTCACGATCACCACCTCCTCCCAGTTCTTAGTGCCATTTTCTCATCCCTAGATATTTTTTTAATTTTCTTTTCATGTATTTTGTATGTATTTTTCTAAATACATGTTATCTTCCTTCCCCAATAAGCTGTAGGTTTCTTATTAGAAGGCTTTAATTTTGGCTTTTATGTCCCTAGAGTCCCTATGTGCCAGTCACATTGTATTTAACAAAACTTTATTGAAGGAATAAATTAATTAATATCCTATATGCTGTGAATAAAGTGCTAATTGTGGTATCAGAAAGACTTGACTTTAAATTTCTATCTCAAATACCCTTGCTAGATGAATGACCATGAGCAAGTCACTTCACCTCTTTGAAACTTAGTCCACTCATCTGTAAAATGGGGATAATACCTACTGTGCCTGCCTCATAGGGAAATTATAAGGCTCTCTGATGCCAATCAATGATTAAAGATCTTTCCCACCCATTCAATAGGCCTCAGGTGGGGCCAGTTAAGGGTAACTTGATTAGAGATTTGTTTGTAGGCTGGCCTATACCCTTTACTTACTAGGTGCTAAGCCCCAGGCCTACATCCTCTTGATTATTGGGCATGAAGCCCTCCGGCCCTAAAAAAGAGAATATATATATATACCCAGAAGGTAGCCATTGTAAGGTCAGAATTCAGAATTCAACCCAAAAAGAAGGAGTAAGAACTTGCAGAGAGAGTGCAGAATGGAGAGTGGAAAACAGGTTGCTGTAGGGACCAGAGAACTGAGGAGGGAGAGAATGCAGGCAAGCAGATAGTTGGGATTTGTGAGTGTTTATGGGAAGGCCCCAACAAGAGGGAAGGTTACAGGGTGACTTGGTTCCTTGTTGTAATACTGTGTTATAATACCCTTGTTGTTACATTGAGGTGGACTTACTGGTTTTGGAATACAATTACTGCTATATGGAATTAGAATTACTGGTTCTGGGATTTGATCTTCTGATGTCTAAATAAATGTTATACTTTCTCTGCCTTCTACCTAAAGAATCTCTTGTACTTTGTGATTCCAAACTATACAGGCATGTCCATGTTCATTTTCGAGGTCATGAATCTTGTCTTACTGATACAGGTTCAAAAGAGATGCTGTATATAATATTCAAGTAATACATAGATGTTGGCTGTTAATATTACTTGGTGCTTTTCCTCATTATGACTTGGAGGCTACAAGTGATATAGTAAAGAGGTTTCCTTCACTCAGTCTATTATCTCTCCTTTTTCTTCTTTTTAATTTCTTCCGAGGTGATTTCATCTTGATCACAGCTTAAACTGCCATCTGCATAGTTAATAATCCCAAATTTCAGGATCTCATTCTATAACTGATTTCTTCCTGATGACTAATGACTAACTCAAAGTTAACATCACTAGAAAGATTAAGCACCATATTGTTTGTCTTAAATCTTCCCTCTTCCCATTTTTCTTGATTTGTATGAGTGACTCCACTTCTCTTTGCTTCTTCCAGACTCATCACACTAGTGTAATTTTTCACATTCTTTCTCTTCACCCCACTCCTCCTAAGACTCTGCTTTCAATATCACCAGCTCAGAGATATATCCAAATCCTTTCCCGAATCTTCAATTTTTTTCTCAACTGTCAATTGTACTCATGATGCACACTTATGAGATACAAAATTAATCAAAATATAAAATATAAAAAAGAGAATGTAGAAGAACAGAAGAATTTTAAAATCTCAAGGGAAAATTATCAGTAGAATTCTCCATCATTAAAAATATTTAAAGCAGAATATGTATAACCTCTTTTCAGATATGTTTTAGAGGAGATTCAAACTTTTGTCCACAGTTGAACTAGATCATATCTCTAGGTCTATTTCATTACTAATATCTAATCATTCAAATAAGGAAGCATAAAATTCCAATTTAAGGTGACCCTCAATTCAGGAAGCCCAATTTATAAATCAGGGTTGAATTCTTTGGATGTTTTTTCCCCTCCCAATCGAGAAAATCTCCTTCAACATCTTTGCTCACTTTTTTTTCCATGTACAGTACTATAATCAACTAATGTTTATTGACAGCTTTTAGGTGTATCAGGCTCTACAGTATCTTGCACACTATGCATACAAATATGGTGATTGCATTATGTAAAAACAAGAAAGAAAAGCATCTCCTTTTCTCTTTCAGTAGCGTACCATGCTTTCCTTTGGTTGCTGGTTGTACCTTCTTTTTCTCTAGCTGTGTTCACTTTGCTTCATTTGATATGAGAGGGTGGGTTAATATTTGAGTGGTAGCCTCTTCTTGAAGAAGAAAATGACAAACCACTCCAGTATTTTTGCCAAGAAAACCCCATGGGGTCACGAAGAGTTGGACAAGACTGAAATGACTCAACAACAATAAGCCTCTTCTTATTAAGGATACCCAGAGTAAGTATCCTAGCCTTAGGCATTTCATACCAGTAATTGAAGGGAGAGGCTGGGATGAACCTTTACTTAATCTGGAAGATTTTCTGTAGAACATAGGATTGGAAAAAATTTTACAGAAGATTTTGCTGAAATGATGACTAGTTACTGGAGATGTTGGAGAAAGAATTCCTTCATGAGTTGGAGATTAATTTAGGTGACCTCAAATGATTCTTTAATTCACCTTAATGCATTGAGGTAGTAGAGGAGGAGAGTGAGCTAGAGGGTTAGACCCAGTTAGGAACACCAGAGTTTAAAGCCTGCCTTAGGCACTTACTGAATAAGCAATCCTAGGTAAATCACTTACCCTCTCTTTCCCTGAGTTTCTTCATATGTACAATGAAGGAGTTGGATTCAATGACCTAACAATTCTTTCTAGCTCTAAATTGGTGATTCTATGATTTTAAAATTATATACTTTTAGCAGAGCATCTTGAACTTTGATTCTCATTGTCTTCAATGCAAACTTTTGCTTTGTAAAGTGTGCTTTACTATGTCAAGGCCTATTTTCTAACTCCATGACACCTTTCTTTCCTGGGGGTTAGTAAGCAATGATTTCAAATTCCATCTCTGACCCTTATTTACCAGCTGATTGTTGTTGTTCAGTTGTGTCTAACTGTCTGTGGTCTTATTTGGGGATTTCTTGGCAAAGATACTGGAGGGTTTTGCCATTTCCTTCTCTATCCCATTTTACAAATGAGGAAACTGAAGCGAACAGGGTTAAATGACTTGCCCAGGGTCACACAGCCAGGGGATATGTGAGACCAGATTTGAACTCAGGAAGATGAGTCTTTCTGACTTCATAACCAGCACTCTATCTACTGTACTACCTAGTTGACCCTTACTAGCTAGGTGAGTAGGCAAATTATTCACCCCTATAGACCTTGAATTCCCCATCTGAAAGAAAATCAGGGATAACAACAGTATTTACTCCAAAAAATTATTGGGAGAACCAAATTATATGAGTAAATCAAATTAAAAAAAAACTTAAAATGCTACTTAATCTTCATCTATTTTGATGGAGTTTAGAAAAAATGAATTGAGGACTAATCACTATTCTGTTATTCTCTTTTTCTATTTAATATTCTATAGATGGCTGAACAAGTATATAAAGTCACTGTTTTTTGTAATCAAGAATTGGGATGTAAGATCATCTTCTGTAGATTTAAGGAGAGCATCCTCAGAACAACTCCAGTAACAGACAGGAAGTAAGAATGATAGGTACCTCAACTTTTTTTCTAAACAGGTTTTATTATCTCTGCTAGGTTTTCATAAATGGAAAGCTTTTCACTCCATGAAGTTTGGTACTTATGAGCATTTTGATATGGCAAAATGTATTTAAATCATCACTCTTAAATTTTTATGGATCTATATTATGCCCAGGTTTTGTGGGGAGTAGTTCTGCCTGTCATGATGCTTCAGTTTCAGGACAGATGTTTAGTTAAGTTAGCAAATATATTTTAAGCTTTGTATGCATGGTATGGGTATCCATCATCTGTTAGCTTCTTGTGTATTTCTAACCATGTAGTATTTCCTTTCTAGGTATCCAGAAGATGCTAACTGTTTGCTACTTGCTATGTACATTATACAATTTTCATCGTCTCATTGTCTGTTCTGCATAATTCAATAATCGTGAACTCCTTAAAGATAAACTCTCCATAAAATCTATTGAAAAAGAACTGATCATGAAATTGTTATCATAAACCTTTCTATTTTCATAGACAAATCCATGTGGCTCAACCACTTGATCCGTATTTCTTTGTCAAAATATTGTTGGTTGAATATATGTGGATGTCAGCCATGGAGTGCCTTTTGATTCCATTATTGGATGTTAGCCATTTCATGCAGAGCATCTAGAGATAATCTACTTTTAGTTACATTTGACAAATCCAGTTGGATATACCTGTTATCAACAGTTATCATTATAACTTTACAAAGAGGACTCTATTTTTATGAAAATTATAACTATAACTTTTTAAAATCTGTTTATTATGTTCTCCAGAAGCTATCAATCCTCTTCCTTATTTTTTAATGAGGAAGCATTAATGCATCTAATGCTTCCTAGGTGATAAAACTTATGTTTTCTTAACATTGTACAGACTTTTGTTTTCTTGCCTTCTAGATCTAATATTATATGTTCAATGTGCTGAAAATATACAGTAAGGTTGGTGTCACATAAAGATCAGTAGTTTTAAATGTATTCTTCCAGTTGAACGTTAACTTCTGGATCCCAATCTTTTAATATATGGACCCTCAGCTTTCTATGTAATAACTCTAAGCGCAGTATGACATTGTTTTTGTTGTTGTATTCCTGGAAAAGAATAAGGAATATTACCTTGGATCTGATTAAATATCCTGGAAGCATATGAAGAATTTTACATTTATTTTGGCTAAATAATATTTTGAATTATATCATTGGAGAAATTTTCCATGAGATTAAGTAGCTATTTAACATTTTTTTCAGTGGAGTCATATAATGATGGCATGTATGTACATCAGAGGATCAATTGTACAATAAGATGTTCTCTTTGTCTTGAAAGTAAGAACTACTTAGTTCTGTTCACGAGCAATGATATTAGGGGGCAGTCTAAGGCAAAACCATAATGGAATTCGACTGTCTCCCATAAAGGAGTGATATTTTCTATCACTTGTTCTTGATATTAAAATGGCAGAGTAAAACAATAAGTCTAAAACCTAAAACAGGTACACATTCTCCCAAAAGTGTGTGTGTGTGTGTGTGTGCGTGTGCGTGTGCGTGTGTGTATGTGTGTGTGTGGTCTCAGTGGAAAGATGCCATGGCCACAGAGTAAAATGGGTAGTGAGATACACATGTAAAGAATAAAAATAACCGGCCACTTATTCTTCCAGTATTATTGAAACTTGAAGTATTTTATCTGCTGTCTAGACTTCACAAAGCTCCCCATTGGATACAGCATCTCTGCTGAGCAGGTGGCTTAGCTAGGCCTCCAAGCAGCTTTAATAAAAGTTGCCAGAGATGATTCTTTACTGAATCTATAGCTGGCTCTCTTTTTAACTGTCAGGGATCACATTCCTTGAAGCTTCTCTCAAAGTTGAATGACTATCTCTCTGTATCTATGCCTGTTTGTTGAATTTATCTCCACTGTGAACTCTCAAACTGACATTCCAAACGTTGGGTGGGATCTCCACTTCTGGTCAAATAATTCTGCTGTTAGACACTGAGACTGATTTGTACATCTGTAGTTAGAGTTTGTTTTGCTTAGGACTAGTACTAATCCTTCCCTTAATCTAGCCTCCCTCTTATTACACTTTCTTCCTCTTTCCATTTCCCTCCTGTTTCTCTGTTGAGTGAAATGGATTTCTGTACCAAGGCTGTCTATGTGCAACTTAAAATGCTATATAAATGCTAGCTTTGGTTATTAAGGTTTATTCACATTTTGGGCAGTGTGAGCTGTTAATGATTAATATGAATTGAATACCCTGTAATTTATCTATATTTGAGGAGTCACTATAACTCATATTTTGTAAAAAAGTTGAAACCTTGCTAAGAAAAATGAGATCAGGCTTTAATCGGTGGTAAAGTGCTTTGCTAGTACTAGAAGCAATTGAGCCAGCAATTATGAATCTGGTCTGGACCAATACTGCTTTTCAGTTTTGCAGAGAATCTAGAGTTTTAGTCATTTCTCTTTTTCTAAGCATTCTCCTATATATTATAATGATGATGTATAGTTTTTCTTTCATGTTTCATCTAACATATATTTTCTTTCAATGGGCTTCTTTCAACCACAAAGAACAGGATTTTCTCTCTCCTCTAATTTCTTTCTTCATCGTTAACTTCTATATTTTAGTGTTTTATTGATATTTAATTGTTTCTTTTTCTGTGTTCCTTTGATTCCTTATATTGCCATTCTCTCTCAGGGTTTTGTTTTCAATTATAGTTTGTATCAAGAATTTCTGATATACTTTTGTTTTCCAGATTCCATTCCATATTTTTTCTTT
This sequence comes from Trichosurus vulpecula, assembly GCF_011100635.1. Classification (NCBI taxonomy): domain Eukaryota; kingdom Metazoa; phylum Chordata; class Mammalia; order Diprotodontia; family Phalangeridae; genus Trichosurus; species Trichosurus vulpecula. Next base: position 206,172,475 of record NC_050579.1, read on the forward strand.
GTTGCCTTTAATTGGGCAAAATGGTCTTCAAGCTTTATACTGTGCATATAAGCTAGATGTTGATATAATATTCCAATCTTTTCATAAGCCTTTAGTAGTTTTCAAAAAAAAATGTTTCTGCCACAGTGGTATTTGAAACTTCTTATAGGAATATTCCTAGAAAGCTCCATCTTTCTTCCCATTTTTCTTATATGTATGTAACCAGGATGGCTTTTGTTTTCTTTGAGTGACTCAATTTATCTCAGTGAGCTTTACTAGGTGCTAAGCCCCAGGCCCAAACCCCATTAGGTGTTAACATAATCCATGTGGATGTGAACCTCCCAGGGTCCTAAGGGGAGGGGCCATTTGTGCGGGGCTCTGGAGATGGTGTTGATGAGGAGACTCCGGTCATCTATAGCTAAGGATCCCTCCAGCTTGTAAACCCGGATGCTGAAACTTTGTTGAACCCTGGTAACTCTGTGTTGGGATTTGAATCAGACAAAGTCTGTTGATGTTTGTAATTTGTTTGCATTTTGTTTTGAAGTTCAGGGTGCTGGTTTTTTCCCCTGAACTAACTGAATATTTGAATTAAAAGTAAGCTTGTCAACCCCTTCACCTTGCTTTCCTTAATTAAGCAGATCGAAAGAACCTGTGCTGTTGGCAGCTTTCTGGGTGCTGGCTGTGGGTGTATCTTTTACTCCCACAGAAGCTGCTAGTCAGATTGTTCAAACAATGTTTGTGTGTGTATATGTATGCATACAAACATATTTGTTGCTGTTTGGTCATTTCAGTCATGTCCTATTCTTTGTGACCACATTTAAGGTTTTCTTGGCAAAAATTCTGGACTGGTTTGCCCTTTCCTCCTCTAGCTCATTTTATAGATGAAAAAATTGAGACAGACAGGGTTAAGTGACTTACTCAAAATCATACAACTGTAAGTGTTTGAGGCCAGATTTGAATTCAGGCCTTTCTAGCTCCAGGCTCCAATACACTATCCATTGTACCATCCACCTGCCTACATCTACATCTACATCTACATCTACATCTACATCTACATCTACATCTACATCTACATCTACATCTACATCATCTACCTGTCTATCTATAATGGGAAAATAAATGCTTGTGTTCATATCTATTATATCAGATAACTTTATGAATTATAATAATACTGATAATAATAGTCAGCATTTTTATAGCACTTTAAGGTTGGAAAAGTACATGCTATTGCTATCCCCATTTTACAAATAAGGAAACAAAGGTAAGTATAGGTTAAATGATTAGCTTATTACTTTGATTCCTGCCTTCAAACTCTAAAAGAGTCCTGGGAATTCCATTCCAAGGATGCCCATCACTTCTTCAAATGTATTCAAGATTATTTTTACCACTCATTTCATAATAAGGTAGCATTTCTTGAGTTCATATGTTAAATACAGATTTTCAATGCCTTGAACTTCTTTATCTTCTTCCCTGTTCAGATTTAAGTAGCTCAATTTCCACATCTAATCTGATTTTAGTAATGAAAACATAATTACTCTATATTAATTTGAAATATATTGTTGAGGATTTGGACTTGTGGTTGTTATTGAATGAAGCTTTGTCTATAATTGGTAAGTTCTGATTTCAATTTTATTCAGTCTCATATGAATTGTTTATTTGTTCTTTGAACTGCTTTGACTTCTCCTTAAACTGTAGTTCCAATAACTATGTAAGGGAATCTAAAGTCTTGTTTCTAATTAAGCAATATGGCATTCAGTTTTTCTGCTGAGTACCAACTAGATACTGATGTAATCTTCCAGTGCTTTTCTGTAGATCTTCAATAGTTCTATGAAGTCACTTCTCCCAGTAGTTTCATTTATGATTTCTTGAAATACAGTACTGGAAAAGCAGGCTTTGATAAACCCATTGGGATTCAAATGGAGATACTGGACCATGCCTTAAACCCTAATCACTCTAGCTCTTACTAATAGGCCAACAATAGGTCCCAGCCCAAGCCTCACTTGGTCATCATTTAGGTTTTGATGGCTTAGAGTGAGTGTAAATAACAATTGTTTCTATTCTGGCCAGAAACCCTGAGTGTCTTCTCCTCCCAGGTTGATTTTTTTTTTAATAGGTAAATGAGGCCATTTTTTTTTTTGCCTCATTTCTTACCTAGCCTTAATCATTGAATGGGTGTTGCCTCATAAAAACTGAGACCTGGGAAAGACCTTTGCTTAAAAAAGCCAAGGTCCCCAACTACATGGGAGCAATATCCAGCTGTCCTGATCTGTGTCTTGTCACTGGACCCAGATGGCTGTGGAGGAGAGAGGGAGGCCCTACCTCAAAAAAATCCAATTCACTTGCAAGTCAAGACATCACCTTCTTAGTATCATTTGAAGGACAAAAAACAAAAAGTCACTTCAGCCATGGTGGTATCTGATGCCTGCTTTAAAGGTCTCCTTTGGTAGCTCTAACTTATCTCCTATGGCAATGGCTACTACATATCCTGCTCTGTGTAGGGCCTAAAAAATTTTTGTACTTTCTGCCAGATTCTTTGACATGATATATTCATTCATGACAGTTGTAATAAAACAACTTTTAAATTTACTGTTTTGGTATAACTTGTCTGGTAGTTGGATTCATGCTGTCATATTCAGAAAGGACTTTTTTGGAATTATTCATCAACCTGGTCAAAGTCACTTACAATCTATTTTGTTATTAGGTATAATTTCTGGAATTTATGTTAACTGAAACTTCTCAATGACTTGGAGCTCTTCAACTTTTCCTTCCTAAGATTTTAGTAGCACCTTGATTTCAACTCTTATTTTGTCTAATCAAGACTTATGCATGAAGATACTTTTTAAGTGGACCTGAACTAGTTAGAAATGCAATATTGTGTGACATGGAGCTGAGAGTACCAGTGACAAAAAGCAGAATGAATCCCTTGCCTATAACTGGGGAAATCTGTTTCAAGTTTTGTTATGATATAATTGGAACACATATTCTGGGGCTCACTCTCCCAATCCCACTCACATTAGTAGATCAAGTCTTCAGGAGGCAGTTGGATACTTCTTTCATCAGGGTTCTAGGGGCAACCTGAAGAGTTTGAAGAGTTGTTTCTTTAGTACTATAGCTCATGAAACCCCACTGGAGCACTCTTCATTTATTGTCAGTTGATATCAGTTATCCAGACAGTTAACTAGCTTTTAGAAAAAGGTATTTAATAAGCTAACCTATTGCAAGAAGAATAGATGCAAAACATACACTCCAAAATCTAGGATACTTTTCCATATGTACATACAAAGTGAAGGTGAAAGTGGTCTGGGGCTTAAGGAATGTGTGGCAATAGGTTATGTCACAGCTCCTGGTTGCAGACATACCTTTTGCCTTTTGGTGAGTTCTCATAGTGTTCCTCTTAGGTTTAGCATAGCTTTTGGTTTGGTATCTTGTAGAATCCCAAAGATATCTTTATTCAGTATATCTATTTTTACCTTGGCTCCTGGTGCAGATGCTGCCAGCAGCTACTGATGCCCAAGGGAAATCTAAAATGTTCTGACCATTCTGTTCAAAGGGAGGGGAAGGAGAAAGAGAGTTTTCTCCTCCTTTGTTCCCCATTAAGAAATTTCTTCTCAAGGATTTGGCAAGACTTCTTTGTCCTCCACGTTTGTCTACCATTTGCCTAGATTCCAAAATGGCTTGTTCTTTTGTCCATTATCCAGAGGGTCTGAATGAATCTCTTCAGTCAATTCCCATAAACTTTCCATGTAGTATCATTTAGTTATATTCAATGACCTCATTTTTATTAATAATTTTTCACACCTAGCTTGATGCCTTTGATTAATTGATTTAATAGAGACATTCTCAGCTAATTGATATGGCTACTTGATGTGGGGGTGGGGTGATTGATCAATTAAATCTATTCCAACCCTTTCACAAAACTGTTACAAAATGAAAATATTTAATGTTTTTTTTTTTTGCTTTTAGTAATTTGTCCTTCCCAATGTCCCCTCTTTAAATAAATTTTATATCCCTGCCTCAAGTAAAACTTAATACATACATGTATATCTGGGCAAAACAAATTCTTATATTAGTCATCTGAAAATGTATGTTTCTTCTGAATTTTACGTTGACTATCTCTGAGTCAGAAAATGAGTGACATGTTTCAGTCTTCATTCTTTTCACATCATAGTGTAAATTCATTTCATCGATCAAAGTTCTAAAATCTTTCAAATTTATTTTTCTCTATTGTGATGTAACCATTATATATTTGTGATAGCTACCCTTACTTTTCTCTGCACCAGCTCATAGAGGTCTTCCTGGTTTCCTCTGACACTGCCTATTTCATAATTTCCTACAAAATAATAATCCATTATATTCATATGCCATAATTTGTTCGGTCATTTACCACTAGATGGATAACCCCCTTAAGTTCCACTTTGGGGCTAAGACAAAAATAGTTACCAATTTTTTTTTTCTAAATGTAAGTCCTTTTCTACTTTCTTTGATTTATCTGGGGTATAGGGTTCAATTAAACGATATTCATAAGTGGATAAGTTTGGGAATATAGTTCTAAACTCTTTTCTTTTTTTTTCTTTTTTTTTAATATTTATTTTTATTTTTAGTTTACAGCAGACGGTTCTAAATAATTTTGAGTTCCAGATTTTCTCCCCTCCCTCCCCCCTCCCTCCCCAAGACAGCATGGAATCTCATATAACTACCATGAATAATTTCACATTGAATTAATTTATACACTAGTCAAGTTGCGGAGAAGAATTATGACCAATGGAATGATTCATGAGAAAGAAGAAACAGAACCAAAAAAAAAACAACCCAAAAACAAAAGAAAAGAGAAAAAGGCAAGCATGAAGTGTGCCTCAATCTGCATTCAAACTTCATAGTTCTTTCTCTGGATGTAGATAGCACTCTCCATCATGAGTCCTTTGGAGTTGTGCCTGCACCTTGTGTTGCTGAGAAGAGCGAAGTCTGTCAGGGTTGGTCCTCACAGAATCCATATATCTGTGGTTGTGTACAGTGTTCTCCTGGCTCTGCTCCGCTCACTCAGCATTATGTCGTATAGGTTTTTCCAGGTTGTTATGAAGTCCATATCATCCCCATTTCTTATGGCACAATAGTATTCCATTACCTTCATATACCACAGCTTGTTCAGCCATTCCCCAATTGATGGGCATCCCTTTGATTTCCAATTCTTGGCTACCACAAAAAGAGCCGCTATAAATATCTTTGTACATATGGGTCCTTTTCCCGCTTGTGTGATTTCTTTTCTAGAATGGGTAGGCCAATTTACAGTTCCATCAACAGTGTAATAGTGTACCTCTTTTCCCATAGCTACTTAATATCTATAATATTCATCTTTTGTCATATTTGCCAATCTGATGAGTGTGAAGTGGAATCTAAATATTGCTTTAATTTGCAGTTATCTGATTAATAGTGATTAAGAAAAAAAAAAGATTTTCAGGTAGTTGTTAATAGTTTGGCTTTCTTCCTCTAAAAACTGCCTATTCACATCCTTTGACCATTTATCTATTGGGGAGTGGTTCTTAGTTTTATAATTTTGAATCAATTCCTTATATATTTTGGATATGAGGCCCTTATCAGAAAAACTTTCTGCAAAGATTTTTATTAGTTGTTTCCCTTCTGATTTTAACTGTTAGATTATTTTGTGCAAAAACTTACATTTTGTGTAATAAAAATTGCCCATTTTATCTTTTATGATCCTACCACTTATTTTGTTGTGGACTCTTCCCCTCTATATATCTAAAAGGCATTTCATCCTTCCTCCTCTATTTTTATAATGCACACATATATTTATAAAGTAACATAATGTAATGTATATCTGGGTCATGTATCCATTTGGAGCTTTGTATCCCCTGTGGTTGTTCTTTCTATTTACTATGCTGTAGTGATTGTGTATGTTGTTTCCTTGTTTCTGCTTATCACACTGCATCACTTGACCTATATGAACTATCTTTCTGTGCTTCTTTATATTCATCATGTCCATAATTCCTTACAACACAGTTATCTTCCATTGAATTCATGTAACACAGTTTGTTTAGCAATTCCCCAATCAATGGGCATTCACTTTGTTTTCAATTACCTACAAAAAAAGTTCTGCTGTAACTATTTTGATGTATATGAGAACTTTATTCTTATTAATACCTGCCTTGGGGTATAACCTAGGTACTGGGGTACCTGGGTCAATGAATACACATGCACACACACACACACACACACACACACATACATACTTCTATATTTAATTTTATTTGTACAACTACAAATTATTTTCCAAAATGATTGGATTGATTTATAATTCCACCAACAATAATCTAGTGTTCCTATCACCCTACACAATTTCTCACATCAATTATTTTCATTTTTTATCATCTTTGCCAATTTTGAGACTGTGAGGTTATCTTGATTTGAATTTTTCTTATCATTAGTAATTTGGAACATCCTTTCATATGGTAGTTAATAGTCTGGAAGTCTTCTTTTGAGAATGTTTTGTTCACATCCTTTGACACATTATTGAGGGAATGGCTTTTGATCTTAAATGTATTTGTTGTTTTTTTATATATCTTTGTCAAATCATTACTAAAGAAATTTAATAGAAAATTCTTCCCATTCAATTGATTCCTTTTTTCATGCTAGATACATCACATTTTTGTGAAGAAACTTCTCAGTTTTATGTAAACAAAGATATCTGTTTTGTCTTTTGAAATTGTCTCAACTCTTGTTGTTGTTGTTTCTATCTAGTACCCATAATTATGAAAAGTATATGATCTGCTTCTATCCAAACATTTTAAGGTGTATCCATTAAGTTCACATATCCATTTAGAATTTATTGCAGAATGTGGTATAAAGTATTGTTTTAAGCCCAGTTCTCTCAAACTGCTTTCCAGTTTTCCCAGCAGTTTTTTATCAAGTAGGGAGTTCTTTCCTAAGTAATTTATGCTATCTGATTTATTTTACACTAAGTTATTGTGTTTCAATATTTCTTATTCTCCCTTCTCTATTATTTTCCATTGATCTATCTCTATTTTTGACCACTTTTAGATGGTTTTACAGGGAAAGGGATGGGAAAGGAATCAGCATTGATATTGCATCTATGTGCCAGGACCTGTATTAAGCATTTTACAAATATTTATCTTATTTCATCCTCAAAGCAACCCTTCAAGGTAGGTGCTGCTAGGATTCTCATTTTATAGTTGAGGAAACTAAGGCAAACAAAGGTTAAGTGACTTGATAGGATCACATAGCTAGTATATATCTGAGGCTGAATTTGAACACAGGTCTTCCTGACTCTAGCCCAAGCACTATCAACTGTCCCCTACCTTTTTAAAAATTTCCCTCAATATTCTGAATCTTTTATTGTTCCAAGCAAATTTTATTAATTTATCAAATTCAGCAAAGTGTCCCATTGACAATTTGATTGGTAGAACATTAATATTGAAAATTAATTTTGGTGGTATTTTCTTTTTTTTATTTTATTGGCATGGCCAAGACACACACACTGAATATTCCTTATGTTATCCAAATTGTTCTTTATTTTTTAAGGAACATTTTGCTATTGAATCTATACAAGTATTCTGTGTACTTTGGTAGATTGATCCCAAAATATTTTACTTGTTCTGTAGTTCTTTGAGCTGCTATTTCCTTTTCTAGTATTACCTTTTGGATTTTGTTATCATAATATGGAAATGCTGTTGATTTTGGAGAAAATATTTTATACCCAGGAACTTTGCTTAAGCTTTTGTCTCTTGCTGATTATCTGTTTTTCTAAATAGACCATCATGTCATGAAAAACAAGGATAGCTTTATATCCTCTATACCTATTTTTATATCTTTAATTACTTTTATTACTATTGTTAGCATGTCTAGAATTATTGTAAAAAATGGTAGGATGAGTAAGCAAACTTCCTTTATTCCATATTGTTTAGGAAAGTTTCTAATATTTCCCTTGCATATGATCCTTGTTTTGGGTTTCATATTATCTTCATTTTAAAGAGGTCCCTATATGCCTATGCTATTTAGAGGTTTTATCATAAATAGGTATAATTTGCCAAAGACTTTTTTTGTCTCTATTGAGATAATCATTTTAATATAATTATCATGATTGTTTTTGTAATGCTGAACCATCTTTGCAATTTTTTGTGGTATGGGTCCATCTTGGTCATTAACTGTTTTCCTGTAGTCTGTTTGACAAAATTTTCTTCTAAAATATTAATTGATATTCAGAATTAATTGATATAAAAATTGATATTAAAATGATATTAATGGATAGTTCATAGTTCTCCTCTGTTTTACTCTTTTTTGGTTTAAGGATTAGAATTTTCCCTGTCTTCCCCTACAAAGACAGTATTATTTTATCTTCAGTTGTTTTAACTTAATCGACTTTGAAGTAACTCTATCCCCATGAGGTTTCTTCCCCTTATTCTCAATTTCTTCCTCTTCCCTACTTCTGGAATTTTGCTTAACATATATGTTTCTTTCTCTTTCTTACTTACTATCTGGTTATTTAATTTGTCCCATATTTTTTCTGTTGGATACAAATTCAAGTAAACTCCTGCCTTTTTTATTTCACCTTCATCTTGTTTTGCTTATTACTTTAAAAAATGTTTTCTGAGCCTTTTTTCTCCAAATGACTTTCTTCCCCTCAGTCTCATCCTTGTTTCTCTTCTCATTCCTTCTATTCTAGACTTTGTTTGATTTGTAGCCCTTATGTTTATTTATTCCTTCTTTAGTCACCATATTCCTCATGGAATTAGAGCTTCTAAGGTATCTATTTTAAATTCTCTCTTCTGAACAGGTTTTGTAGTTTTGCCTTATTCTGTGTTATTGTCCCTGCCTCCTTTTTCCACTGTGCCTCACTCTTAGGAATTTCAGTCCTACAAATGTTAGAGGGGACAGAAATATGATTTGGTGGTAAGTTTTTTTCCTATGTATATATGCAATTTTTCATTGTCATTTTATTTTTCTTATTTCACATGAAATTCGCTCCCTGGTACATCCCCTCCCACTTTTCTAGGTGTTAGTTGCCCTGCCCCCCTGCAGAGTTCTGATTCCCCTTCTCCTTAGTCAGAATGAGTAGTTTAAGCACCAAATCCCTGAAGATTATAGCCAACATGATTGCCTTTCTCCGGGGGGGAGGGTAGAAACGGGGAGAAAATTTGTAATTCAAACTGGTGTGAAAATCAATGCTGAAAACCAAATATGTTAAATAAATAAATTTAAATTTAAAAAAAAAAAGAAAATAACCCTCTTCCCCATGAGAGTATTCCTCAGTGATACTCCCTCACATCATTAAGACATTCTCCTTTTTCCTCCTATCTCAGTCTCTCCCCTTGCATCCTCACCCATTTTACTTTAATTCCTCTTCTTACCAAAGTGCTATTTTCCTTTCATTGTTAACCATTGGCTTGATTAGAATGTATCACCTATTCTACTCTATCTCTTTCCAGTCCTCTACCCTTTTATGTGTTTTCCCATTCTGCATTATATTCCCATTTTTATTAAATTGACTTTCCTGGAGGCAGATTTTTGTGAGGTTCAGTTCATGATATTTTAGGCCCGTTCCTACAACATTGCTTCTTCACTTTTGACTTCCACTTTTAACTGTGTGTGTGTGTTTAAAAAAAGAAGTCTCTTAATGGTTTGTCCTTGTTTTACAGTTATTATTCTAAGCTCATAGGAATATTTTTATTTTTTCTCTTTTTTCTGGAATAATTTATTTTGTTATTTCTGTTTACCTTACTGTTTTAAAAGCAAATAATCTGTTCTGGCCTAGTTTTCTTTGTGGGAATATTTTTAAACCATCTTTTGATTAAATATCCCTCTTTTTAATTAAAGGTTATGTTCAAGCTTACAGGGTATATCATCTTGGATTGTCTCTTTGCTCTTGGAGAATTCCCTCTAGGAATTTCCATTCCCTTTGGGAGTTTCTGGTGGATGCAGAACATTGTTGTTTAGTTGTTCAGTTGTGTTTGACTCTTTGTGACCCTGTATGGGATTTTCTTGGCCAAAAAATCTAGTGTAGGTTGCCATTTTCTCCAACTTGATTCAGGAAGATCTGTGGATTGAGGCAAATAGAGGTTAATTGACTTGCACAGGGTCATATAACTAGTGAATGTCTAAGTCCAGATTGGAACTCGGGTCTTTCTGAATTCAGGCCCAGTGCTGCATCCACTGAGCTACCTAGCTGTTTCTGGATACAGAATAGTTTTGTGTTATTTGAATCTCATTTCCTTTCTATTTAAATGCTTTCTTCCTTGGTCCCTCGTAGAAATAGTTTTGTTTTCATTGTTGTTAGAGTTCTTAAATTAAACCACTATGTGTTTTATGTGGTTTTATTTATTTAACTCATTTTTGGAAGTGATCTGTAGGTTATTTTGATTGTCACTTTGTATTTTTTGTTCAGAAGTTCTAGCCAGTTGTATTATTTTATGCGTTATGGTGTTCAGGCTTTTTGACTTGTGTTCTTGTCTGAGAACTACAGTCTTAAAGTTGTCCTTATTCATCATGTATTTGAGATCAATCTGCTTTGCTTGAATAGAGATTATGTTTTATTTAAACTTTATTCCTTTTTGATTTTCTTTTTCAGATCGTAATTTAATACTGAGTATTTGCATTATCAGTAAGTGGTTTTATCTTTTATTTCTTCGGTGAAACCTGCTACCATGGATTCTACTTGTTTTTTTTTTCTCTTTCACTAGTTATTTCTTCCATAAAGGTCAAATGCAAAACCCTAAATTCTGCTTTCACAATTCTTATTTCCCTTTTATTTATTTTTTTCTTTTTTTTTTCTTTTTTTAAATTTTTTTTCTTATTTTTCTTTTTTTTTCTTTTTTTTTCTTATTTCCCTTTTAAACCATTCAGGAACATCCTGCTCTACTTCCATGCTCCCTTGAAAATCTCCCAGATCCTCTACCTCATCAGATATTGATTATTTTCCTTTGTCTTTCAACGTTTATTCATAGGTATTTATAAAAATAGCTAGATAGTGGACGGAATAAAGTGTTAGGCCTGGAATCAGCAAGACCTGAGTTCAAATCCAGCCTCAGACACTTATTAGCCATGTCACTTAATTTCTGTTTGTTTCAGTTTCCCCATCTGTAAAATAGGGATAATAATAACACCTACCTCCCAGAGTAGTTGTGAGGGTAAAACAAGAAAGTAATTGTAAAGTGCTTAGCACAGTGCCTGGCGCATAGTAAACACTATGGATATATTAGCTATGGTTAATATTAGATTCCTACACTCTTTCAGTTGATCTGGAGAAAATATTCCCTTCTTTATTATTATCTTCCCTATCGATTTAAATATTTATACTTAAGATCTTTAGTTGAGTTTTCTTCCTCTTGAGATCTTTAGTAATTTCAGAATTTTTTCCTAGTATTCTCTTATAACTTACTTTCTGACTCTCTTTTGATGATGGTTTCATTGGAAGCTAGCCCTCAAAGCTGTGTTAACCTCTTCCGATCCTCTGGAATTTACATTTCAGGAGCCATGATATCTATCTCAAATGATTTCTGGGGAAACACAAAAGACCACAGCTAGAAGCCAGTCATCTTTTTTAAAGAGCTATTAGGACATCACATACACATTGGTGCCCTGCCCCAGTTCCCTCTGATACTCAGTTCTCTCATTGAATGCTATTGTAGCGTAGAGCACTGCCATGCTACAGTCCCAGCCAGATCAAGTTTCTGCCTTTTGATTTTTCGATGGCACAAGGAATTGGGGTTGGGGGAGATAGTTGAGATCTGCAGAAATCCTATGGGTTGACTTGTATAGCCCTGCCAGGGTGTGATGCCAGGCAGAGGAGGAAGGAGGGATTTGCCTTTTCTGTATTAGTTCACTGGGATGTTACCTCATTAAGGTTTGAGCTGCCTTAGCATCAGAAGACAGCACAAACTGCTTTATTAATGGCGCACCATTAATGTTTCAGAGGGGGATGAGAAATTATAAGGATCACAGAAAGTATATAGTACTTCATAGTCTTTGCTACCTGACTCCAAAATAGCATAATTTTTCTAATACATTGTACCTTAATTACTTACATTTTGCTTAAAATTTTTATGCTAATTTTAATTTGGAATTTTGGTCTGTAGATTTCTTTCTTCACTTTGTCTCACCTTGGTTTTGGTATCAAGAACATATGTTTACTTTATAAAATGATTAGAAAGATTCCTTCTTCCTTTATCATTTTTTTTGGTTTTTTGGCAGGGCAATTGGGGTTAAGTGACTTGCCCAAGGTCACACAGCTAGTACATGTGTCAAGTGTCTGAGGCTGGATTTGAACTCAGGTCCTCCTGACTCCAGGGCCAATGCTCTACTCACTGTGCCACCTAGCTGCTCCTTCCTTTATTATTTTAAAATAGAGCATGTGGAATTGGAACAAATTGTTCACTGTATATTTCATGGAATTCATTTGTAAAGCCATTTGAACATGAAATTTATTTTTTTTTCTTTTGAGAATTTATTTAAGGCTCACATAATTGTTTTTTTTTGTTTTTTTTTCTGATACTGAGAAACTTAAACAATCTATTTCTTCTGTTCATTTGAGTATTTTATATTTTGCAAATTACTCATCAGTATTCTCTAAATTAAATTATGCCAGCATACAATTGGGCAAAAGTTTTTTTTTTAATAATTTCCCTTTTTCAATTGTTGTGAGGTCTTCTTTTTAATGTTTTTAGATGAAACAATCTGTTTTTTCTTTCTCTTTAAAAAAATCAGAATACTGACAAATTGGGGCAGAGCCAAGATGGCGGCTGGAAAGCAGAGACTAGCATGAGCTCCTGCTGAGTCCCTCCAAAAACCTATAAAAAATGGCTCTGAACCAATTCTAGAACTGCAGAACCCACAAAACAGTAGAGGGAAGCAGGGCTCCAGCCCAGGACAGCCTGGATGGTCTCTGGGTGAGGTCTATCCCACATGGAGCTGAGAGCTGGGAGCAGAGCGGAGCAGAGCCCAGCATGAGTGGCATGGACCAACCAGACCAGAAGCTGGGGGGAGCGGGCCCTAGTGCCCTGAATCAGTGAGCTGTGGCAGTTACCAGACTTCTCAACCCACAAACACCAAAGACAACAGAGAAGGTTAGTGGGAAAAGCTGCAGGAGTGGAAGGAGTTCAAGGTTCGGCCACCATCCCGGGGGCAGCAGAAGTAAGGCAGCTAGAGCTGCAGTTGCTGCCGGCCCCAGGCCCACCTGGTGGGAGGAATTAAGTGGCAGATCAGAGCAGGAGTGCAACAGCCTGCTGAAGATCTAAGCCCAGTCTGGACTGGGGGTTCTTGGGGAAGGAGGAGTAAGGGTCTGACAGAGCTGGCACCTCCCCCACCCCAAACATGGAACATAGAACTCTTTAGTCTACAAGCAGTCATACCCCACAGAAAAACTCAAGGGTCAAGTTAGTTGGTTGGGAATATAGCCAGACAGTGAAAACTCACCCAGATTCAGTCTCAGACTTTGGATTCTTTCTTTGGTGACAAAGAAGACCAAAACACACAGCCTAAAGAAGTCAACAAAGTGCAAGAGCCTACACCAAAAGCCTCCAAGAAAAACATGAACTGGTCCCAGGCCATGGAAGAGCTCAAAAAGGATTTGGAAAAGCAAGTTAGAGAAGTAGAGGAAAAATTGGGAAGAGAAATGAGAAGGATGTGAGAAAACCATGAAAAACAAGTCAATGACTTGCGAAAGGAGACCCAAAAAAAATACCAAAAAATATACTGAAGAAAACAACACCTTAAAAAATAGACTAACTCAAATGGCAAAAGAACTCCAAAAAGCCCATGAGGAGAAGAATTCCTTGAAAGGCAGAATTAGCCAAATGGAAAGGAGGTCCAAAAGACCACTGAAGAAAATACTACCTTAAAAATTAGATTGCAGCAAGTGGAAGCTAGTGACTTTATGAGAAATCAAGATATTATAAAACAGAACCACAGGAATGAAAAAATGGAAGACAATGTGAATTATCTCACTGGAAAAACCACTGACCTGGAAAATAGATCCAGGAGAGATAATTTAAAAGTTATTGGACTACCTGAAAAACATGATCAAAAAAAGAGCCTAGATATCATCTTTCAAGAAATTATTAAGGAGAACTGCCCTGATATTTGAGAGCCACAGGGCAAAATAGAAATTGAAAGAATCCATCGATTGCCTCCTCAAATAGATCCCAAAAAGAAATCTCCTAGGAATACTGTCACCAAATTCCAGAGCTCCCAGATCAGAGAGAAAATACTGCAAGCAGCCAGAAAGAAACAATTTGAGTATTGTGAAAACATAATCAGAATAACCCAAGATCTGGCAGCTTCTAGATTAAGTGATCGATGAGCTTGGAATACGATATTCCGGAGGTCAATGGAGCTAGGATTAAAACCTAGAATCACCTACCCAGCAAAACTGAGTATCATGCTCCAAGGCAAAATATGGATTTTCAATAAAATAGAGGACTTTCAAGCTTTCTCAGTGAAAAGACCAGAGCTGAATAGAAAATTTGACTTTCAAACACAAGAATCAAGAGAAGCATGAAAAGGTAATCAAGAAAAAGAACAAGAAAAAGAAATTGCAAGGGACTTACTAAAGTTGAACTGTTTTGTTTACATTCCTACATGGAAAGATGATGTGTATGATTCATGAGACCTCAGTATTTGGGTAGCGGAAGGGAATATGCATATATATATGTGTGTGTGTGAATGTGTACGTATGCATATATGTATGTGTGTGTGTATATATATATATATATATATATATATATATATATATTTATAAAGAGTGAGAGAGGGAGAGAGAGAGAGAGAGAGAGAGCAAGAGAGAGGGAGATAGAGAGAGAGAGAGAGAGAGAGGACACAGGGTGATTTGAAGATAAAGGGAAGATATCTAAAAGAAATAAAATCAAATTAAGGGATGAGAGAGGAATATATTGAGAGAGGGAAATAGGGAAAGATAGAATGGGGTGGATTACCTCACATAAAGGTGGCAAGAGGAAGCAGTTCTGGGGGAGGAGGGGAGAGGGCAGGTGAGGGGGGAATGAGTGAATCTTGCTCTCATCAAATTTGGCCTGAGGAGGGAATATCATACATACTCAATTGGGTATCTTACCCCACAGGAAAGAAGAGGGAAGAAGATAAAAAAGGGGGGATGATGGAAGGGAGGGCATATGGGGGTGGAGGTAATCAAAAACAAACACTTTTGAAAGGGGACAGGGTCAAGGGAGAAAATTCAATAAAGGGGGATGGGTTGGGAAGGAGCAAAATATAGTTAGTCTTTCACAACATGAGTATTGTTCAAAGGTTATACATAATGATGCACATGTGGCCTATGTTGAATTGCTTGACTTCTTGGGGGGGTGGGTTGGAAGGGAAGAGGGGAGAGAATTTGGAACTCAAAGTTTTAAAAACAGATGTTCAAAAACAAAAAAAAAAGTTTTTTGCATGCAGCTAGAAAATAAGATACACAGGCAATGGGGCATAGAAATTTATCTTGCCCTACAAGAAAGGAATGGAAAAGGGGATGGGAGAGGAGTGGGGTGACAGAAGGGGGGGCTGACTGGGGAAGAGGGCAACCAGAATATATGCCATCTTGGAGTGGGGGGGGAGGGTAGAATTGGGGAGAAAATTTGTAATTCAAACTCGTGTGGAAATCAATGCTGAAAACTAAATATGTTAAATAAATAAGTTTAAAATAAAAACAAAAGAAAACAAAAAAATCAGAATACTTATGTATCTATTTTATTTTACCCCAAAAGTCCCAATTTATCAATTCCATATTCCTTTGTTTTCAGTTTTGTTAATCTTTCTTTAATTTTCATTTTTTCCACTTTGTTGGTTAATTGGGAATTTTTGATTTGTAGTTGATCAAAGCATTTGCAATTCACTGATTTGTTTCATTTGTTGACAGAAATGTTTAGATATAAAATTTCCCTCAGAACTATTTTACATGCATCCCATAAATTATTCTGTTGTTTTCATATGTTGCTGAATTTTTATCTGATATATCTTTAGAATTATGTTATTTAGTCTTTTTTACTTTTGATTTGTATAAAAAAAACTTACAAATGACAAATATTTTTATTAACCCAATACCAATACCCTGCCATGATCAAATATAACAAAAAGACAAATTCCTTAATATATACCTATGTATTCTGGAAAAACAAATTATCACATTAGCCACTGTGTTTCCCACTTTAGTGGCCATTCTCTTCTCTAAACATCTCCAGCATGTGGGACAGTAGTATTTCTGGTTTGTTGTGGTATGTCTTACCTTCTTTTGGGGCCACAAACCAGAGGAGCAATATTTGCTCTACACCCTTGGTACAGTTGATTACACTAATTTTGTGTTGGACCAGACTGCAGCTCTATGCCATCCACACGTTCTTTTCATTCATTACATTGACCAGGCTCTTATTTCAATCCATATTATTAACAAAGCAATATTTGCTAGTTTAGGCTTCTGTGTCAATGCTTAAATTGGATTAAAATTATCATTCGCAGTGCCATACTAACTGACAGTGCTTAATAAAGGCTGGTGGACTTGTAAAAGGGTGATGGGGCTCAGAGTGTACATTATGGAATAGGATGGAATGTACTACAATGTAACACCATGTAATTAAGATCATTACTAGGCCTATATTCAAAAGAAATTAGGCAGGGGAGAAGAGGAGAGGAGAGCAGAGGAAAGGAGAGGAGAGGAGAGGAAAGAAGAGGGGAGGGGAAGGAAAGGGAAGAAAGAATAAAAAAGGAAAGAAAAGAAAGGAAAAAAATAAAGGACTATATGTAGAAAACTATTTAAAGAAGCCCTTTCAGTGGTGGCAAAGAATTAGAAACTGAGGGGACGTCCATCAGTTGGGGAATGGTTGAACAAGTTGTGGTATATGATTGTGATAGAATACTGTGCTGTGAGAAATGATAAGCAGGATGCTTTCAGAAAAATCTGGAAAGACTTACATGAACTGATGCCAAGTGAAGTAACCAGAACCAAGAGAACATTGTACACGGTAACAGCAATATTGTATGATGATCAACTGTAACTTAACTATTTTCAGCATTACAATGATCCAAGACAATTCTGAAGGACTTATGATGAAAAATGCCAGCCACCTCCAGTGAAAGAACTGATGGAGTCAATACAGATTTAAAAATTTTTTTTACTTTATTTTTTTGCATTGTCTTTTGTGACATGGCTAATATGGAAATATTTTGCATGACTGCACATATATTAACTAGATCAAATTTCTTGACTTCTCAAGGAGGGGTAGGAGAAGGGAGGGAGACAACTTGAAAGTCAAAATTTTTAAAAATGAATGCTAAAATGTTTTTACATGTAATTAATAAGAAATAAAACAAACGTTAAAAACATTTTGGTAACCATGTAAAACAAAGTATTTATTAATAGATAGACCATATTTTTTTCCTTTAAAATGTGCATTCACCTGCTCACATTTGCCTATCAAACCGTTTTCAAAAGCCACTGTCTTTTAATATTCCTCACTTCAGTAAGACATCTTTCTGCTTTTTGAAAACACATTCCCTGTCACAAACATAGGGAGTGAGGCAAAACAAAGCAAAAACAGGAAGAAAACTCCAAATATGTTGCATTTATGTCTAGTACATTGTCTAATTTCTGTTGACCATTTTTTTCCTTATCTATTTTGGTTTCCCTATATGTCAAATCAGGGGGTTAGAAAATCGATATCACTAAAATTTCTAATGGCTAGGGCAATCAACAACAAAAGTGCCTTCAAATCAGCTTTTTCAGATAAATTGAATTGGAGGTGTTTTTAAGGGTATGGCTGAGCTGAGGGGGAGCATCTCTCTGAGGTGTATCCAAGAGGAAGT
The DNA here is from genome assembly GCF_011100635.1 of Trichosurus vulpecula. Lineage (NCBI taxonomy): Eukaryota > Metazoa > Chordata > Mammalia > Diprotodontia > Phalangeridae > Trichosurus > Trichosurus vulpecula. Next base: position 206,190,286 of record NC_050579.1, read on the forward strand.
GGGCCATCTACTATCGTCTCTTATAACTAATTGTTTTATTAATTAAGCAGTAAGATCAGTGTTTTGCACCTGCTGAAGGATTATAAGTCCTATCAATGTCCTTTAAATTTTGGCACCCTGCCACATTCACCATGGTCCTAGTTACACATCTGGTTTGAACTAGAAGACCAGTAAGGTCCCTTCCCACTTCTAAGTAGCTTATGGAAGAAAACTATTTTGTGCATTGTGGGTGGGTAGGGCGAGATTTTGTCTTTTATAGTAGATAATCCTTGGAAGTTTCATAAATGAATGAGTTTGGGAGAATTTAGAAATGAACAGGATATTTTCCTTGGGCGGGGGTGACAAAAATGGGGAGAAAACTGGCAGAACATTTCAAGAATAAAGAGGCAACAGAAAAGGCAAAAAGCAGATGCATCTTGGCACAGCAGAGGGAGCCAGATGGGGTGTAGAAATAGAAATAGAAAAGTAACAGGGTACAGAAGAGTACAAAAAAAATTATTTCACCCAGCAAGCAACCAGAACCTGAGGAGTATCTGAAAGAGAAAGTTATAAACTCTACAGTGTTTAGGATAGAGGACAAATTTACAAGTAGGGAAACAAGGGGAACATGAGATGGGAGAACCCTGATAACAAGGCTTGCTTACCTTTGAATTTTGCCCAGGACTATGCCTCTTTCTACTACTAAGAGAAAAAGGGCATTTTTACCAAAAGAAAAGAGAAAGAAGGTAAAGATCAGGAGTGGGTGCACAATTGTAGGAGGTTAAAAGCCTCAAGCATCTAGACCAACTTGTAGGAAAAAAAAATTCCTATGGAAAAAGAATGGAAGAGATAGTAGGCCAGGAAGATTATTTTTTTGTTTGATTTTGTTTTTTTTTTTGGAGGGGGGAGGGCAGAGCAATTGGGGTTAAATGACTTGCCCAAGCTAGTGACACAGCTAGTAACAATGTCACGTGTCTGAGGTCAGATTTGAACTCAGGCCCTCCTGACTCCACTGTACTCACTACATCACCTAGCTGCCTCAGGCCAGGAAGATTCTTAAGAAGAAAAAGAGGTAGAAGAAGAAAAGAGATAAGTAGTACAGTGCAGTGAGATAGTGGAATGAGGGCTGAATTTGGAAACTGAGTTCAATTCCTGACTCTGCTACTTACTATATATGTGATCCTGCTTTACAACTCTGGAATATATTGTTCTCAACTCTAAAATGAGGAGTTTGGACAGCAAGATGTAGTGGATAGAATGCTTGATTTGGAGGCATGAAGATCAAAGTATCTAATCTTACTTCACACATTTATAGTCTGATCCTGGGCAAGTCATTTAACTTCTAAGCCTCAATTCCTCCTCAATCAATTAAGGACATTAAGCCATGTAGCTTCTAAGGTATCTTCTAGCACTAAATCTATGGTATTGTACCTAGCATAGCACTTGCCACAAAGCAGGGGCTTAATATATGTTTGTTGACTGATTGGTCCTAGGTTTATGATGAAGAGTGCCAGATGCTACAGAAGGCTTTTCTTGACTGTCCCAGTTGTTAGTTCTCTCTCCCTAATGAAATTACTTCACATTTACCTACTTGTATGCATGCAATGTCCACACTCCACTTACCCCATCATCATCATCATCATCATCAGTCATCTCCAGTCCAATGTAAGTTCTTGAGGGCAGGGAATAGTTCAAATTTGTCTTTGATTCCCCAGAGTATTTCATGGCGCTTTGAGCATAGTAGTAGACAAGTAATAAATATTTGCCAGTTTGAATTTTAGAATGGAGAGAAGCACTCAACCAAGAGTGTGGACAGAATAGTAAGATGGGTTTGAAAGTGAAATTATCAGTGGGTGGGAATGATTAAGGAGCTTAAGATAAAGATTTTTGGCTAATGACCTGAGTCTCAGTGGCATAGAAAAATAATTAAGGTACAAATTTTTTTATTTGTTTTTGTTTTTGACTTTCTAGGACATTCCTAGTCTGTCCTCCCACCTTCTAAAAGTGTATGGAATTCCTCCTTGGTTAACTCTCACCTGTTATTATTGTTTGGCCATGTCCAACTCTTTGTAACCCAATGGATCATAGCATGCCACACCCTTCCATCTCCATTATCTCCCAAAGACTGTCCAAATTTATATTCATTGCTTCCATGACACCATTCATCTCATCCTCTGCTTTCCCCTTTCTCCTTGTACCTTCAATCTTTCCCAGCATCAGAGTCTTTTCCAGTGAGTCCTGTCTTCAGCTTCAGTATCTGAAGTTCCAGTGAAGAGCTTGAAATATTTCTTGAAGTACTGACTGATATGATCTCCTTGATATCCAAAGGACCTTGAAAAGGCTTCTACCATCACCACAATTCAAAAGCATCAATTCTGCAGTGCTCAGCTTTCTTCATATTCCAACTCTCACAGCCATACATTACTACTGGGAAAACCACAGCTTTGACTATATGGACCCTCATCAACAAGGCAGTCTCTCTGCTTTTCAATATATTGTCCTTCTCCAGCTCATTTAATGATAAGGAAACTGAGTCAAACATGGTTAAGTGACTTGCCCAGAGTCACACAGCTAATAAGTGTCTGTGGCCAGATTTGAACTCAGGGAGATGAATCTTACTGACTTCAGGCCTGGCACTCTTTCCACTGTACCACCTAGCTCCCACTTTAACTGTCACTAGAGGTCTTTAAGCAGAGACTGGATGACCACTGTCTGGGATATTGGAAAGGGCAGTTGCAATTGTGTACCATTTGCCCCAGATGGCTTCTGAGGCCTCTTCCACTTCTGAGATTCTTAGGTTCTTCATCTCACCCCAATTCCATTTTTTAACAAATTTTTTTGACCAAAAAATAGCTATATGTTCTAAAATGAGGAGGTGTTGCTACATCTGGAAAAAGATGAATTTTGTCCTTGAAATATCACTTTCTGTTTTATTTTAATCACAGATGGGAAAAAATCTCCTTATGAAAGGAAATCACAGCAATAATCCCTTTTTATCTATCTGAAAGGTGCTCATCTCATCAATCTTGATTCATTTTTGCTTCTGATTAAAATAGATTGAAGTTGTGTGTACCTGGTCAATGCTGACCTTCATTTTTGAATGAGGCTTCATCATCTTTTGAAATGAATTTTCCCTGAGAGTTCTTGAATCAGTTGTCATTTCCAGGAAATAACACATGAATAAAACCGGTATACTTCCAGAAAACCAAAAAGAAGAGTCATTTGAGAAAGTTACATCTTCCCTCTTCCCCCTCCCCATCATAGTAATAAGCTGTTTTAATGGATTTTTTTAGCTGATGACGGCAAGCAAAGTTCCTCAGTGTTTAATTTAACATTATATTAAATGCTTATTGATTGATTAACTTCTGAGGCTTTTTTTTCCTTTTAAATAATATTTTTTTCCAACTACATGTAAAGACAATTTTAAGTCATTTTTTATAAAATTTTGTTTCAAATTTTCTCTACCCCTTTCTCCCCTACCTGTTCACTAAGATGGTAAAGCAATTTAATAAATGTTATATATGTGCAGTCATGTAATATTCCATATTAGGCATGCTGTAAAAGAAGAAAAGGAAAATAAACTATGAAAAAATAAAGTGAAAATAATATGCTTTGATCCACATTCAGACACCGTCAGTTCTTTCTCTGGATATGGATAGCACTTTCCATCATGAGTCTTTTGTAATTCTCTTAGATCATTGTGTTGTTGAGAAGAGCTAAGTCTATCATAGTTGATCATCACACAATATTGCTACTACTGTGTATAATGTTCTCCTTGTTCTACTTACTTTGTATCAGTTCATGTAAGTCTTTCTAGTTTTTTTTTCTCAAATCCACCTATTCATCACTTCTTATAGCATAACAATATTACATTACATTCATATACCATGGCCTGTTCAGTCATTCTTTTGTGAGGCTCTTTCTTAACTGGAACATTTTGCAATTTCAGTATATTGGGTGAATTGCCTCTTTTAAAATCAGTGAAGGATATAGATAAGAGAGGCAAAGGAAGGGCTAACTTAAATGTGCTTCAACCTATAACACAATCTCTTCAAGAAAAATCACCAGATGGATGATATCACATAGGCATTTGGAGAATAACGGGGGTCTAGTGACATGGAAAGAACCGTCCTTCTGCTAAGATGGCAGTTTCACACAGGAGTGGTAGGGAATTTCATGTGGGCAAATTATGATAACAGGTAAGGAAGTTCACATGAGGACATACTACTGCTGATTCTCATTAGTCTACCACATCATTGGGAGTCTTTTTCCACTGATTTCATAGCTGGAAATGTCAGTGTCTTCAAAAGTGTCTGTTATCTTCAGCCATGTCTTTTAACCTCATTCACATCTAAGGAATTGAGGTGACTCTTTCACTCATGGCTTCTGATGAGAGAATCATGCTATTAGGGAAGGACTAGGACGCCTTCTCTCCCTCTTCCTCTAGACTTTGAGAAATGGCCCTGAATTCTAGGTCTTTTTTTTGCATTTTAGGCACAGAGAATAGAGATTCCAAATTTAGGAGTTTCAAACCTAGGAGCACAAGCCCAATAAATCCTTAAATCCATCTAGTCTTAGTGTTGCAGCCAGCCTAGCACTGAAACTTTGAGGAGCATGAAGTAATCTGAAACATCTGGCATTACTTTCAGAACTCTAGCCTGTCAGAAGTCAGCAGTGATATATATTTCTGCACACGAACAGGGTGGGACAAATGCTATGTAGGAACTTAATAAGTTATGAGTCTAATATACCTCCCCTTCCCTCCACCAAGAGTGTGTAGAGGGTATTATGCCTGAAATGTAGAAGGAAATTGTATGTTTGTTCATCCTATATCTGTGGAGTAAAATTACAGTTGGTAAAAAGCAAAGCTAAATACTGAGTGGTTAAATGTAAGTGGGGCACTAGTCACTGAACCCCTAAAAATGGTGAAAACACAGGGTGATGGCAGAGAAAAGATATGGTAAATCTTCTTAGGGTACCCTGAAAATAAGGGCCCAATCTCTGGTGTGTGTGTGCATGTGTGTGTGTGTATGTGTGTGTGTAGGGTAGGGGATAGAATATTGCCTTAAGAGGGGAAGGCTTCATGGCCTTTCCCCTTCCAGCATGCTTCTCTCACCAGAAGCAGTGAATGAAGAAGTCATCTCATTCTCTCATATGTGAATGCAGCTAAGAAAAATGACTAAATAGGTCACAGAGAATCAGACATAACTGAAACTTCTCAACAGCAACAAAATGACTCAGGCCTTTTTGAAGATACTGACAGTTCTAGCTATGCAGCTGATGGAAATAGGGTCATCTTAATGAAATGGTAGGACAAATATAACCACTTACAGGATGTCCACATAAGTACTTCTCTCATAGCTCATTAAGATTCTCCTGGAAGCAGCTCCTTATTGTCTTCCACAAAGAGATGCCATCTTGGCAAACTGATGAGTTCTGCACATGAGCCAGTCTCCCATTACAGGAGTATTTGAATATTTCCACTTCTTTAAAAGTTCATGCCCACATTCCTATTCCTTGCAGGGCAGGTCTCAAAATGAAGATATTCACGGTTAATATACCAAGAGCTTGATAATTCATTTTGTATTTAAGGTAAGAATAGCATAAGGAAGCAGTTGAAATTCTTTCCTGTGTCCTTTACCCTGTCCTGGACAATGCTTCTGCAACACAATCTCCTTCTCCCTCCTATCCCCTAATCCCCTTTTTCGTTTGATTGGAAAGCACCGCTCTTTAGGCTAAAGCATCTCTAGAAAGCAAATCCGTAATGAGCTGGTGCAGGAACAGAGACATGGAGAGTACACAAAACCAAAACAAACTCATGAAGCAAATCATTTAAATTTTGTAAATGATATAAGTGTGGTTTTGTATGAATCAATTAAGATGATATATTGCATCAGTTTCTCAACAGTGGCCAACAAATTTTACAGGATGGAAGTTTGCATAGATTTTGGATTGATAAAAGAAACTCAATTCAATTCAAATTTATTAAGGACTACCTGCAAGGCACTGGGTAAACAAAGAAAACAAGGGTACACTCTGCCTACAAAGGACTCATATTCTATAGGTGAGATATTGCTGTGTATTCAAATATGTAAATACAAAATGTTTTGGTTGTCTGGCTCTCCAATGAGGAAACTCTCTTTACCCAACTGTTCTGTAGCTTATAGACTTCGAAAGTTGCTTGAGGCAGTTAAGTGGTTTGTTTATGGTCACACAGCCAATAGGTGTGAGAGATAAGTCTGTGAACCCAGATCTTCCTTGCTCCAAGGAAATCTCCAGATCTGCTATGCCAGTGGCCTTTGTAAACACAAAGAGCATACAAGGGTAGAGCCAAGATGACAGAGTAAAAGCAGGGACTTGCTTGAGCTTTCCCCCAAATCCCTCTGAATACTTGTGAAAAATGACTCTAAACAAATTCTAGAGCTATAGAAGCCACAAAATGACAGCATAAAACAAGTCTCCAGCCCAAGATGTCCTGGATGGCTGCTGGGAAGGGTCTATATCACTGTGCTGGGAGCAGAGCACAGCCCAGCATTGGCCACACAGGCAGAAACCAGGCTGGAGCAGGCCAGGTGGAGCAGGCGAAAGGGCATTGAATCACTGAGCTATGGCAGTTTCCAGACTTCTCATCCCACAAACGCCAAAGACAACTTAGCAAGTCAGTGACAAAACTCTGTTGGACCTGGGTTAGAGAAGGGTGTGGTCTGGCCTCAGCCCTAGGGCAGTGAAGGTGGTGGCAGCAATAGGGCCTTCCAGAACTCCAAGCCCACAGATGGGGTAGGGGGAATCAAGTGGCTGATCAGAGCAGGAGTGTAGGGATCTCTTTGCTGACACTAAGGCAGGATTCTCTTACTTTGACTTGCTTGGATATGGGCCACAATCTTGGTTGGTGGTACTGGGGTGAGTGGAAGCACTGGTGTCACAGAGCTTATGGTGGCTGTGGAGAGGGAGGAGGGAGTCCTCCTAACAGTTCCAAGGCAGAAAAGAGTGCTTGAGGTCACTCATAGACCAGAGCACAGGCCAGTAGAGGAGTAAACACCTCTCCTTGGATCATACCACCACAGAAGAACTGAAAATTTACAGGTGCCTAAAAATAGCTTTGAAAACAGCAGAGCAAAACCCCTGAAGCTTGGGACACAGCATTATCCAGTCTGGAAGCAGTGTCATGCTTGGATAAACAACTCAATAGACAAGTAATTGGCTGGGTAAATGAGCAGGCAGAGTAAAAGGACTCAGACTACATAATCTTACTTTGGTGACAAAGAAGATCAAAACATACAGAATAAGGCAACAAAGTCAACGATTCCACATCAAAAGACCCCAAGAAAGATGTGAATTGGTCATAGGCTATGGAAGAACTCAAAAAGAATTTAGAAAATCAAGTAAGAGACGTAAAGGAAAAATTGGAAAAAGAAATGAGAAGGATGTAAGAAAATCATGAAAAATGAGTCAATAGCTTGCTAAAGGAGATGAAAAAATACTGAAGAAAGTAACACCTTAAAAAAAAATAGACTAAGCCAAATGGAAAAAGAAGTCCAAAAAGCCAATGAGGAGAAGAATGCCTTAAAAGGCAGAATTAGCCAAATGGAAAAGGAGGTCCAAAAGCTCACTGGAGAAAAAGTTCCTTGAAAATTAGAATGGAGCAAATGGGAAGCTAATGACTTTATGAGAAACCAAGAAATTATAAAAAAAGAACCAAAATAATGAAAAAAAACCAGAGGACAATGTGAAATACCTCACTGGAAAAACCACTGACCTGGAAAATAGATCCAGAAGAGATAATTTAAAAATTACTGGACTACCCAAAAACCATAATCAACATGTCTAGACAGGAGTCTAGACATCATCTTTCAAGAAATTATCAAGGAAAACTGCCCAGATATTCTAGAACCAGAGAGTAAAATACAAATTGAATGAATCTACCAATTGCCTCCTGACAAAGATCCCAAAAAGAAAACTCCTAGGAATATTGTAGCCAAATCCCAGAGTTCCCAGGTCAAGGAGAAAATATTGCAAGCAATTAGAAAGAAACAATTCAAGTTTTGTGGAAACATAATCAGGATAATACAAGATTTAATAGCTTCTACACTAAGGGATTGAAGGGCTTAGAATATGATATTCCAGAGGTCAAAGGATCTAGGATTAAATCAAAGAATCACCTACCCAGCAAAACTGAGTATAATACTTCAGAGGAAAAATGGATTTTCAATGAAATAGAGGACTTTCAAACATTGTTGATGAAAAGACCAGAGCTGAATAGAAAATTTGACTTTCAAATACAAGAATCAAGACAAGTTTGAAAAGGTAAACAGGAAAGAGAAATCATAAGGAACTTACTAAAGTTTAACTGTTTACATTCCTACATGGAAAGATAATATTTGTAACTCAGGAGACCTTTCTCAATATTAGGGTAGTTGAAGGGAATATACATATATATAGACAGAGGGCACAGGGTGAGTTGGATATGAAGTGATATTAAAAAAAATAAAATTAAGGGGTGAGAAAGGAATATATTAGGAGAAGGAGAAATGTAGAGATAGAATGGGGTAAATTTTCTCATATAAAATTGGTAAGAAAAGGCATTTATGAGGGAAGAGGGCGGAGGTGAAAGGGACTGAATGTATGAATCTTGTTCTCTTCAGTTTTGGCTTAAGGCAGGAAAAACATAAACACTTAATTGGGTATCTTATCCTACAGGAAAGTAGGGAGGAGGGGGATAAGAGGGGGGGATAATAAAAGGGAGGACAGATTGGGTGAGAGGGAAGTCAGAAGCAAACACTTTTGAAAAGGGACAGAGTCAAAGGAGAAAATTGAATAAATGGGGGGGGGGACAGGATAGTATGGAGAGAAATATAGGTAGTCTTTCACAACATGACTATTATGCAAGTGTTTTGCATAATGATACATGTATAATCTATATTGAATTGCTTGCCTTCTCAAGCAGGGTGGGTGCGAAGGGAAGAAGAGAGAGAATTTGGAACTCAAAGTTTTAAAAACAAATTAAATTAAAAATTGTTTTTAGGGGGGCGGAGCCAAGATGGCCGCATGAAGGCAGCGTCTTACCGGAGTTCTCTCACAAGGACTGTCAGATTCCTATAAAAAAGTGAATTTGAGCAGATTTGAGAGAGTCAGAAACCGCGAGCAGTCTGCCTGGGGCAAATTTCCCAGCCGGGAGAGTCTGAAAGGCTGAAGACACGATCCTGTAGGCTCGGAGAGTGCTCAGCTGCGGAGCTGCTCCAGACCAAAGCGGAAGCGGCTGTCCGGGAAATCCACGTGGGAGACGGGCTGGGAGAAAGCTGGGCGCCAAAACCAGCAGAGATCCCCAGGACTCCCAACACAGGACGGCAGTCTGTGGGAGCGACGAGAGGCAGCACAACGCCACCAGCTGTGAAAACACCCACTCCTGACACTTGCAAAACCCAGGAACTCGGCTTCTTGAACTTCTGGAAGACTCAATGGCCAGGTAAAAGGCTCTAATCCCTCCCCCCCCTCACCCAGAGTATTCCTCGGGAAAAAAAAAAGAGAACTGAAACAGAGGAGAAAGTAGGGGGGCCTCACAGGACAAATAGTAGAAGCCCATTAGTCCCAGAGGGGCAGAGTCAGCAGGGGTCAACGCCAACCACACAGACGTAACCTTGCTCCCACAGGGGAAGTGCCAGACATCAGCTCAAACAACAAACAGCTGAGACCATTGCTGAAAAGCAAGTGCTGGAGAGCACCCACAGGGAGTGAGATGCCAGGGAGCCAGACCCCTCCCCCACACCTCAGGAAACTGAAGGTTATAATTCTAGACTCACAACCCCCAGAATAAGAAAGCTGGGACAGAAAGCCCTGAGACTCACAGATAGAAATTCGTTGTAAAGCCAGCAAAAGGCAAACCAACATGAAGAAGAACACAAAAAAACCGAGGACAATAGATTCTTTTTATGGAGACAGGCAGGATCAAAATATCAACATAGAAGAGGATAGCAATGACACGGTAGATACATCAGATACCTCAAAAGCTAATATGAACTGGTCTCCAGCCCAAAAAGCACTGCTGGAACAGCTAAAGGAGGATTTTAAAAACCAAATTAGGGAGCTAAAAGAAAATATGGAAAAAATGGAAAAAAGGGAGAAAAAATCCACCGATGAAATCAAGTCCCTAAAGAATAAGATTGGCGAAATGGCTACGGAGATTCAGAATCTAGAGAGAGAAAAGGACACCCTGAGAGGTGAAATCAACCAATTGAAAATGGAGGCTCAAAAGCAAAATGTAAACACTAACTCATTCAAAACTAGACTTGAGCAAGTGGAAGCTAATGAATCTATGAGGCATCAAGAAGTAATAAAACAAAATGTAAAGAATGAAAAAATAGAAAAAAAATGTGAAATATCTGATTGGCAAAACAACTGACCTGGAAAATAGATCCAGGAGAGACAATTTGAGAGTTATTGGTTCTACCGGAAATCCACGATGAAAAAGGAGCCTTGACAGTATCTTCGAAGAAATTATCAAAGACAACTGCCCAGAGGTCCTAGAACCAGAGGGCAAAATAGTCATTGAAAGAATTCACCGATCACCCCCTGAAAGAGATCCCAAACTGAAAACACCAAGAAATATTATAGCCAAATTTCAGAGCTATAAACTCAAGGAGAAAATACTGCAAGCAGCCAAAAAGAAGCAATTCAAATATCGTGGAACTACAGTCAGGATCACGCAGGATCTCTCAGCTTCCACATTAAAAGACAGGAGAAATTGGAATATGATATTCCAAAGGGCAACGGAGCTGGGACTACAACCAAGGATCAACTACCCAGCAAAACTAAGCATAGTTTTCCATCAAGGCGATGGACATTCAATGAAATAAGGGAATTCCAGACCTTCCTGATGAAAAGGCCAGAACTCAATGGAAAATTTGATCTCCAAATACAAAACTCAAGAGAGACATAAAAAGGTAACCAGGGGGAAAAACTCCACAAACCTTATTAACCAATAAGGGCAGGTTGTTTACATCTTTATGTGGGATTATATCATCTTATGTATGTTTTTTATGTATGTATATATACATATATATATATATATATACATATATATATATATATACATATACATATATAAGTCATTCTTGTGAATGGTACAACTATTATGACAAATGAAAGGGATATACATAGGTTGTGAATGCCTATATAAATTAACTGATGTAAAGATATAAAATATAAATAAGAGATATAAAGGGAGGGCTATGAGGGAAGTGGTAAGGAGGCAGTAGAAAAGGGTAAATTACACCAAAGGAAGTGGCGCAAAAACATATTATAGTAGAGGGAAAGAAGGGAGGGAGAAGAGCAGTATTTGAGCTTTACTGTCATCTGATCTAGTTCAAGAAGGGAATAACATACTCTGATAAGTTTAGAAATCTAACTTGTCCTACGGGAAGTGGGAGGGTAAGGGGGGAAAAAGGGAGGGGGGTGGGCAGAAGGGAGAGGAGAAGTAGCAAGTGGGTAACGGTAAGATAAGAGAGGGGAATAAAGAGGGAGGGTTAACTGAGGAAAGCGGCGGTCAAAAGCAAAACTTTGTTGAGGAGGAGAAGGGGAAAGGGAGAAATAAAAGCATAAACAGGGGGAATTAGGATGGAGAAAAAGACACAGATAGAAATCATAACCCTGAACGTGCAGGGGATGAACATTCTCACAAAACAGAAGCAGATAGCAGAATGGATTAAAAACCATAATCCTACAATATGCTGTTTACAAGAAACGCATCTGAAACAGGGGGATACACATAGGGTTAAGGTAAAAGGCTGGAGTAAAATATACTGTGCCTCAGCTAAAGTAAAAAAAGCAGGTGTAGCAATCCTAATCTCAGACAAAGCAAAAGTAAAGATAGATCTAATTAAAAGAGATAAGGAAGGACATTATATCCTGCTAAAAGGCACCATAAACAATGAAGCAATATCATTGCTTAACATATATGCACCAAGTGGTAAGGCATACAATTTCTTAGAGGAGAGGTTAAGGGAGTTACAGGAAGAAATAGACAGCAAAACTATAATATTGGGAGACCTCAACCTCCCCCTTTCTGAACTTGATAAATCTAACCTCAAAATAAATAAGAAAAAAGTTAAGGAGGTAAACAGAATTTTAGAAAAGGCACATATGATAGACCTCTGGAGAAAACTGAAGGGGGATAAAAAGGAATATACTTTCTTCTCAAAAGTACATGGCACATACTCAAAAATTGACCATGTACTAGGGCATAAAAACCTCACAATCCAGTGCAGAAAAGCAGAAGTAGTCAATAAATCCTTTTCAGATCATGATGCAATATGAATCATTTTTAATAAAGTACCATGGAAAAATAAGCTAAAAACTAATTGGAAACTAAATAATTTAATTCTAAAGAGTGAGTGGGCCAAAGAACAAATCAGAGAAACAATTAATAATTTCATTCAAGAGAATGACAATAATGAAACAACATACCAAAACTTATGGGATGCAGCAAAAGCAGATCTTAGGGGAAGTTTTATATCTCTAAATGCCTACATGAATAAAATAGGGAAAGAGGAGATCAATGATCTGGGCATACAGCTGAAAAAGCTAGAAAAAGAGCAAATTGAAAACCCCCAATTAAATACCAAATTAGAAATACTGAAAATCAAAGGAGAGATTAATAAAATTGAAACCAAGAAAACTATTGAATTAATAAATAAAACAAAGAGCTGGTTTTATGAAAAAACCAATAAAATTGATAAACCTTTGGGCAATTTGATTAAAAAAAAGAAAGAAGAAAATCAAATTACCAGTACAAAAAATGAAAAGGGTGAGGTCACCTCTAATGAAGAGGAAATCAAAACAATAATTAGGAATTATTTTGCCCAACTGTATGCCCATAAATTTGACTACCTTAGAGATATGGAGGAATATCTACAAAAACATAAACTGCCCAGACTAACAGAGAAGGAAGTGAAATTTCTTAATAACCCCATATCAGAAAAAGAAATTGAGCATGCCATCAACGAACTCCCTAGGAAAAAATCTCCGGGGCCAGATGGTTTTACATGTGAATTCTATCAAACATTTAATGAACAACTAATTCCAATACTTTGTAGACTATTTGGGAAAATAGGTGAAGAAGGAGTCCTACCAAATTCTTTTTATGACACAAATATGGTACTAATACCCAAACCAGGTAGAGTTAAAACAGAGAAAGAAAATTATAGACCAATTTCTCTAATGAATATTGATGCAAAAATTTTAAATAAAATATTAGCAAAAAGATTGCAGCAACTCATTACAAGAATAATACACTATGACCAGGTAGGATTTATTCCAGGAATGCAAGGCTGGTTCAATATTAGGAAAACTATTAGCATAATTGACCATATCAACAACAAAACTAGCAGAAACCATATGATCATCTCAATAGACGCAGAAAAAGCCTGTGACAACGTACAACACCCATTCCTATGAAAAGCACTAGAAAGCATAGGAATAAGTGGAACCTTCCTCAAAATTATAAACAGCATCTACCTAAAACCATCGACAAGCATTATTTGTAATGGGGATAAACTAGATGCATTCCCAATAAGATCAGGGGTGAAACAAGGATGTCCATTATCACCCCTATTATTCAATTTGGTACTAGAAACATTAGCTGTAGCAATAAGAGAAGAAAAAGAAATTGAAGGAATTAGAATAGGAAAAGAAGAAACTAAATTATCACTTTTTGCAGATGATATGATGATTTATCTAGAGAATCCTAGAGAATCAAGTAAAAAACTACTTGAAATAATAAACAACTTTAGCAAAGTTGCAGGATATAAAATAAACCCACATAAATCCTCAGCATTCCTATACATTACTGACAAAGCCCAACAGCAAGAGATAGAAAGAGAAATTCCATTCAAAGTTACTGATGGCACTATAAAATATTTGGGAGTCTATTTGCCAAGATAAACCCAGGGCCTATATGAACATAACTATGAAACACTTTTCACGTGAATAAAATCAGATCTAAATAAATGGAGAAATATCAGTTGCTCATGGTTAGGCCGAGCTAATATAACAAAAATGACAATTTTACCTAAATTAATCTATCTATTCAGTGCCATACCAATCGAACTACCAAAAAATTTTTTTACTGAGCTGGAGAAAATAATAACAAAATTCATTTGGAAAAACAAGAGGTCTAGAGTATCTAGGATATTAATGAAAAGACAGGCTAGAGATGGTGGTTTAGCCACACCAGATATTAAACTGTACTACACAGCAGCAGTCATCAAAACTGCCTGGTACTGGTTAAGAAACAGGGGTGTGGATCAGTGGAATACGATAGGTACACAAGTAGGTGAAATCAACAAGTTTAGCAATCTACTCTTTGATAAACCCAAAGAGGCCAGCTTCTGGGCTAATAATTCACTATTTCACAAAAACTGTTGGGAAAATTGGAAAATGGTAGGGCAAAAACTGGGCATAGACCAATATCTTACACCATATACCAAAATAAAGTCAAAATGGGTTCATGATTTAGGAGTAAAAGTTGATACTCTAAGTAATTTGGGAAAGCAAGGAATAGTTTACTTATCAGATTTGTGGAAAAGTAAAGAATTCATGACCCAACAAGAGATAGAGAGCATTACAAAATGCAAAATGGATAATTTTGATTATGTCAAATTGAAATGTTTTTGTACAAAAAAAGCCAATGCAACAAGAATTAGGAGGGAAGCAGAAAATTGGGAGAAAATCTTTGCAACTAGTATCTCTGATAAAGGCCTCATCTCTAAAATATACAGGGAGCTGAGCCAAATATATAGGAATACAAGCCATTCCCCAATTGAGAAATGGTCAAAGGATATGAACAGGCAGTTTTCAGAGGAAGAAATTAAAGCTATCTACAGGCATATGGAAAAATGCTCTGGATCACTACTGATTTAGAGAAATGCAAATCAAAACAACTCTTAGATACCACATCTCTCCTGTCAGATTGGCTAAAATGACAAAACAGGAAAATGATAAATGCTGCAAAGGATGTGGAAATTGGAACATTGTTGCATTGCTGGTGGAGTTGTGAACTGATCCAGCCATTTTGGAGAGCAGTTTGGAACTATGCCCAAAGGGCTATAGAAATGTTCATACCCTTTGACCCAGCAATACCACTTCTAGGGTTGTATCCCAAAGAAATCACACAAGCGGGAAAAGGACCCATATGTACAAAAATATTTATAGCAGCTCTTTTTGTGGTAGCTAAGAATTGGAAATCAAAGGGATGCCCATCAATTGGGGAATGGCTGAACAAGCTGTGGTATATGAAGGTGATGGAATACTATTGTGCCATAAGAAATGGGGATGATGCAGACTTCATAACAACCTGGAAAAACCTACACGACATAATGCTGAGTGAGTGGAGCAGAGCCAGGAGAACGTTGTGCACAGCCACAGATATATGGATTCCGTGAGGACCAACCCTGACATACTGCACTTTTCTCAGCAACCTAAGGTGCAAGGACAACTTCAGGGGACTCACGATGGAGAATGCTATCTTCATCGAGACAAAGAACTGCGAAGTTTGAATACAGACTGAGGCACACTACATGCTAGCCTTTTTTGCTTCTCTTTTGTTTTTGTTTTTGGGTTTGTTTTTTGTTTTTTTTTTTTTTTTTGATTCTGTTTCTTCTTTCTCATGATTCATTCCATTGGTCAAAATTCTTCTCCACGACTTGACTAGTGCATAAATTAATTCAATGCGAAGTTATACATGACAGTTATATGATACTCCATGCCGTCTTGGGGAGGGAGGGGGGAGGGAAGGGAGAAAAACTGGAACTCAAAACTATGTAGAACGATGTGTGGTAAACTAAAAATAAATAAAGAAATTTTAAAAAAAAAGAAATATTATAAACAAACTCAAAAAAAATTGTTTTTACATGCAAATGGGGTATAGAAATCTATCTTGCCCTACAAGAAAGTAAGCAGGAAAGAGATAAGGGTGGGGGGCGGTGCAATTGGGATCATAGAAGGGAAGGCAGACTGGTGAAAGAAGCAATCATAATACATGCCATCTTGAGGAGGGGAGGGTAGAGATGAGGAGAAAAATTGTAACTCAAAATTTTGTGGAAATGAATGTTGAAAACTAAAAATAAATTAATCTTTAAAAAGAAAAACCAAAAAGCGTATGTAACAACAATGAGGCTGGCAGCTACCGTAGCTATGTAAGACCAACTACAACCAGCATACAGAAGGGATGTTAACACAGCTTCTTTGATCTGCTTTTCTAAGGAAAGCAACTTTACGGGGTTAAGAACCTCAGTTAATTAAACATACATATATCATTCACTTAGTTCAGGGGGAAAAGATCACCCCCTGAACTTCAGAGCACATACAAATAGAAATTACAAACATCAACAAACAGACCTTGACTGACTCAAATTAGAATTCATAGTTTCCAGAGAAGCACCAACATCTATCTGTCTGGGTTACAAAGCCAGGTGGTGGGTTCAACGGCTTTCCCAGAGTCTCCTCACCCATATACTTTCAATGAGTGTACCCCAAAAAGTCCAACATCAACCTTGGATATTATATACCTATCTCAGGGCCCTGGGGCACTTGAGGCTCACCATTTAGAGTGTGAGAAATCAGTGTGGGAAAGTTCTAACCAGCAGCACCACATCATATACAATTCAATGAATCTCTATCGTCTTAGTGCTGAGAAACATTCCAAGCCAAAAAAAAAGATCCCACTTTACCTGCCCCATTCAAACAAAGGCCAGACTTATTAAAGGCACTTAAGAGAAGAACAGTAAAAAGCCCCTCCTTGATTACAACTACAGCATACAATGCAGTTACATGAAGGGCAGGTAGATCAGTGTGGCTAGAGCACTGTGAAGGGCAACAATATACAAAAAGAAACTATGAATAACTTTAAAGGCCAAGCTGAGAAATCTGTATTTTATCCTAGGAGCAATAAGGAATCACTAAAGATTCGTAAGCAGAGAATTAATGTGATCATTGATCCAATTTGTGTTTTGTATCTATGTAATTGGTAGAAGGACTTCCCATACCTGGAAATCCGCTATATCACTGAAATCGCATATTCAGTCTCCTTTCTCTCATTAGAATAACAAATATACAGCTAGGTAAATATGGCAATAGTACATATATCCTAAGAATATACAGTTGACAGCAATGGTAAAGCAAGGATCATTTTATCACTGCAATCACAACCAGAGGAGGAAACCAAGAAATGTAATAATTAGCTGGAAAGCAAAATTAAATGCCTGCGATCACTAAACCTGACCGAAATTGACAAAAAGCCAATTAACTACTCAATTAACAAATGCGTATTGTGTAACTTCTGTGTGCTGCATTTGGTTTGGGGGATTAAAAAAATGAAAAATAAAACAATTACTGCTCTTAATAACTACTCATTTTATCAGGAAAATGATGTACAAATTTATAGTTATATACAGAATGAATATAAAATATAAACAAGGTATTTAAGAAGAGGGGACTAAAAGTGGGGGATTCGGATTAAGAAATGCTCCATGTAAATGGATCCAAGTGATTAAAGCTCAAAGTTCCCCAAAGATAGGATTGGTACGAATAAGCAGCAAAAAGCTTTGAAGAATTGGGATAATTTTATTTCCCTCAACTGAGGTGGATGCCTTATGACCTGATCATGGGCATTTGTTCCACAGCTCCAGTGTTCCAAATGACAGAAGTCTTTCTTTTTGTGCATGTCACCGCCACTGTTCTCCTACCTTAATTCATATTTTGCCCCATCTATTTCCTGTAAGAACTTTGTGCTCCCCTGTCTCCTGCTTATCTGAGAGCATTTGTCTTAGCTTACCTGAAAGCAGGGAGTTGAAACAAATGCTACAATGATTTGGAAGCTATTTGGATGACACATTCTGAATAATTCAGGGAACCCTTTACTGGCTAGGGTATTCATTTTACAGAATCCCACTGAGACTGAGAGCATGGTAACACAGCCTGGAAGTTCCCAACAGGAACAGATGACTCAACTACAACAAAATGCGCTCAAGGTAGTAATATTATTATTGTTTACCTAGATACATACAAAGTAATAGAACAAAACAGACATTCATCTGCATGTGTGAACTGATCATAGACCATAGAAACTGATTCATAGCACCTTAGAGTTCATCTCATCCAACTGTCTGGATACAGAAGTTTTCTGTACAAGTGGACATCAAAGTAACATAGAACTCTGTGGCCCATCCCATTATTGAAGATCCCTAGTTATTAGGAAATTCTTTGATACTAGCAAATTATTTCTGATCTAGCCAAAAGCTGCATTTCCACCTATTGACCCTAGCTATGGAAACTGAGGTTACAGAAAATAAGGTATAATTCTGCATCCACATGACATTGTTTGTAAACATTCATGCATTCAACAGGAAATAATTGGGCAACGATTTTTGCAAATCCTGGGGACTAGGCACTAGGGATAGGAAGTCAAGAAGGAAATAGTCCCTACTCTCAAATAACTTCCATTCTACTGAATGCATGTGGGGGAGATATCTATACAGATAAGTCAATATAAAATATAAACAAATAAAGTAAATTCAGGAAGAGATGATAAATCATTAACCATTATATGGGTTGGGAAAGGCCTCCAGGATCCAGCGGCTCTTGAACAAGGCCTTGAAAAATACTGGAAATTTGACAAAGCAGAAGTCAAGTGGGATTGCAGTCCAAGCATAGGGAACAACCCAAGGAAGAAATAGAGGGGGAAGTGAAATGCCATGAAGGGGCAACAACAAGTAAGCCAATATTTGAAGAAATTTATTATGTTTCTAAGTTTTCTATTCTTCTAGTAAAAGAATCTTCATTTCCCATGAGTTATCCTCATCTGATATAGGCTTTGAGTCCCCACATAATCCTGGTGTGAATTATCTGGATTACTCCCTAACTTTTCCCTGTCCCTCTACAAATGATTCCCTCCTCCTCCAGAAAAAAAAAATAATCTTCCTTACTGTGGCAAGGCAATGACACCTGCATTTAAACTGTAAAGACAAACAAAATACAATCTGGAAAAAGCAAAATGAAAATGGCTCTCACAGGAGAGATTTCTCATTCAGAAGAGAGACCTTCTTGACTTGTAGAAATCTTTTGGCATTCTTTTTGAGCAGTTTCCTTTGATTCGTTTTCCTTTACAGCTTAGATGTATAAACAGTACACTAACACCAGTGTTTGCATATGGAACTATTCAAGAAATTAAACTAAAATCTCCATTTAAACACAAAAGGGTTGTGTAGCTAGTATGGTAATAAAGCTCCGAATCCACTAACCTTTGATAATACAGTCTCTAAACGTGCCTTAATAATACTTTGCAAAGCTATACCTTGTTTCAAAGGGATCCTCACTTCAGGAGTATAACTAGGTCATCCCAATGCCTCAGGCTAGGTAGGTCATAGGAAGCTGACAAAACAAGCCCATATGCCTTTTGGGACAGTTCTATCTCTCTTTGCTCACTTAGAATTCATTCAACATTGGGTACAGACTTGGCACACATGGTCACTCAAAAAATGTTGACTGACTGCCACCATTTTCAAATCCACCTCCTTAAACAGGGGAGGTTAGGAACTTTTAACACAGTTCTTCTTATGAAATAGCCTTGAGTTGAAAAGATGACAAGAATTGTAGGAAGCAATTAGATCACAGGTCCAGGGTTAAATAATTTCTATTAAATAATTTGAAACAGTTCCAACTGAATCTAAATATTTAAGAAGGAAGGCAGATTTGTCATTCTGGACTTTTTCTGTAATTCTAGGCCCTCCCTCTGTCTGTAACAGGCTCAGAAAAAAAAAGTCCTGTAACTTTTTTTCAAGACACACTAAAATATATCTTACCTTGTGAAGAATGTATGGAAGCAGCATAGTACAGTGGAAACAGCCCTGAATTTATAGTCAAAGGATCTTGGTTCAAATCCTGGCTGTGTCATTTGCTACCTGTATGACCTTGGGCAAATTACCTCCCCTCTCTAGGCCTCATTTTCTTCATCAGTGAAATCTAAAGACTAAATGGACTTCTAAGTCCTTCTCCAGTTCTTAATCCGTGATTCTATGATCTTTCTGTCCCTGAAAAAAAAATAATTTGTTTGTCCTTTAGTTTGATTATCAAGACTAAAAACAGATAAATAGAAATAGATGATAGTTAATAATCACTGGGTAAGCACCTACTATTAGAGATAGATAGATGAGAGAGGGAGGGAAGGATGGAGGGAGGAAGGGAAAGAGGGAAAGGGACAGAGAGAGAGAGAGAGAGAGAGAGAGAAATTTAGAACACATGATAAACCATTAAAATGCACAAAGGCAGCTAGGTGGCCTCAGTGGATGTTTGTTGTTTGTCCGTCATTTTCAAAGAGGACCAATGATGTCTTGACTTCTATGAGAATTGGATTTAGGTGCGGTAGAGGTGCACAAAGTCATCAGCCTCACTCTCTCTTCCAGAGTCACTGAAGTCCAGTGGCAAAACAAAAGTCAGAGCAACTTGAGATGCTCCAGGATACAGTGGATGACCTTGACAACTTTGATGTCTGACCAAGCTATAAGAACTCCATAGTGCTTGCTTCAGCTGCCTTCACGATTGTTAGAACAAATCATTCACTTCCTCCAATTCCACCAGGGCAAGTCTTCACATGATTGTGATGGACATGCCCCTAACTCACCAGTGGATTTGAGACCCATCAGTTACCCTCCATTTGGTTTAGCTAGTCTGCCAAAAAGGTTTACCAGGGTGTGAACACTATGCATGCTACAGCTTCTTAGAGCCAAAAGTGAGAGTTAAGTGCCAGATAGATACAAAAGGTGGATGAATAGCCCTGAAAAAGGGTGTAGCAAGCCCTAACTCCGGAAGTGCCAGTCCTTCTTGAATTTGGCATATACTCGCTTCAGTGGACAGAACTTCAGGGAGTCAGGAAGACCTAAGTTCCATATAACCTCAAATATTTAGTAACTGTGTAACCCTTAGACAAGTCACTTAACATCTGCTTGCCTCAGTTTGCCTAACTGAAAAATTGGGATAATAATAGCACTTATATCACATGGTAATTCTGAGTATCAAATGAGATAATATTTATGAAGCATCTAGCATAGTGCTTGGATCATAGCAATCACTATATAAATACTAAGTCATTTCTCCCTAATTAGGTTTTGAACCAACAAACATTGCTTCACCAAATAATAGTGAAAGCAAACAATAGGTACATGTCATTGGATTTGTTGAATGTAATCCAAAGTGGCTTGCCTCTGGATGGGAATCTATGAAATGTCTTAGCTCCAAAAAGAAAAAAAAAATCCCTTCATGGGTGCCATTTGCATGAACTCAGGCAAAATGAAGCCAAAATTTGCTGAGTCATGCAGATTTTTTGTGGGAAAAGATATGTTGATGATGGTAGTTCAGTACTTTCCCACTAGAAATTACAGAAGGATTATACTGAAGCATCCCAGACTTAGCAAGCAAAATACATTATGAAAGGAAATGGTGGGGAAAGTGCAATATGTTGTTGCAGGAAATAAAAATTTAACACCTTCTGAATACCTAGAAAGACTTTTGAGCTAGAATTACTCATCAGTAGCTCGCTTTCTTTCATGGCCAGACAGATAACAAACATTACATTATACATTACAAATAAAGGCCTCAAAACGCCATGGAAAAGCCCAATCAATAAACTATACTTAAACCAAACCATCATCATGGACTGAACTCTTGCCCAAAATAATCTGGACATTACACCAAAACACAGAACCT
This sequence comes from Trichosurus vulpecula, assembly GCF_011100635.1. Lineage (NCBI taxonomy): Eukaryota > Metazoa > Chordata > Mammalia > Diprotodontia > Phalangeridae > Trichosurus > Trichosurus vulpecula. The sequence continues at coordinate 206,212,015 of NC_050579.1, forward strand.
TAAACAATCTTTAATAATCCTCACCTACCAAATATTCACAGTATTCCCAGTTTCCAAGCTACATGAAAAAAGAAGCTATTAAAACATAGACACCTATAAGATGAAATTAAAATCACATTAAACAACATGACTTATGTCTTGTACCTGTTGTTCTGTAGCTATTAGTTGTCCCTGAGGTGCTCATATGTGAGTCAATACAGGTGGGTGGAGCCAAGATGTTGAAGAAAAGGCAGGGACTCTCCTGAGCTCTCCCCTAAACCCTTTGGAACACCTGTAAATAATGCTCTAAAACGTATTCTGGAGTGGCAGCCCGCAAAAGGAAGGGGTAAAATAATTTTCCAGCCCAAGACAATTTAGAGGGTTGGTAGGAAAGGTTTGTTTTACCAGTGTGAGAGTGGAGTGCAGTCCAGTGCAGGCCATACCAGCACAGAACAACCCCAGCAGAGGAGGAGCAGATTTTGGGAGCCACTAAATCACCAGTGGCAGCAGCTGCTTCTAGAGCTCTCAGCCCATAAGATGGTGGAACAACAGTTCAGAAAGTCAGAAACTGTCAGAAAGAGACTACATGGGTCTCTTTGCTGGCACTGGGAGCAAGACTCTCTTGCTTTCCCCATACTCACATCCAAGTTATAATCCAGGGTGTCAATCACCACAGAACTTGTGGCCACATTGGAGTAGGGACCTCATGGGAATTTTCATTTTAGGAGCTCTTTCGGGAGGTAGTCAGTGGATTCCTTCAATTTCTATTTTACCCTCTGGTTCCAAATATCAGGACAGTTTTCCTTGGTAATTTCTTGAAAGAGGATGTCTAAGCTCCTTTTTTATCATGGCTTTCAGGTAGTCCAATAATTTTTTTAATTATCTGTCCTAGATCTATATTCCAGGTCAGTTGCTTTTCTAATTATATATTTTACATTGTCTTCTATTTTCTATTCTAGGGGGAAAAGAGTGCTTGTGGTCACTCACAGACCAGAGCACAGATTAGGAGAGAAGTAAACACACCTCTCCTTAGATCATATGACCTTAGAAGAACTGAAAACTTACATGTCCCTAGAAGTATCTCTGAGAATAGCTGCATAAAATCCCTGAAGCTCAAGAGAGTGTGCCCATCACCCTGGAAGCAGAGCCCTACTTTAACAAAGAGTTAAAAGTCAAGTAATAGGCTAGAAAAATGAGCAGACAAGGGAAAAACTCTGACCCTAGAAATTTACTATGGTGACAAGGAAGCTGAAAACACACATGCAGAAGAAGACAAGAAAGTCAAAGTTCCTACATTCGAAGCCTCCAAGAAAAATATGAATTGGTCTCAGATCATGGAAGAGCTCAAAAAGGATTTTGAAAATCAAGTAAAGAAAGGTAAAGGAAAAATTGGGAAGAGAAATGAGAGTGATGCAGAAAAATTATGAAAAAAGAGTCAACAGCTTGGTAAAGGAGGCACAAAAAAGTACTGAAGAAAAGAATGCCTTAAAAAACAGACCAGGACAAATGGTAAAAGAGGTACAAAAATCCAATGAGGAGAAGAATGCATTGAAAAGCAAAACTGGCCAATTGGAAAAAGATATACAAAAGTTCACTGAAGAAAGGAACTCTTTTAAAAAATAGAATTTAAAAAATACAAAGAGAGACACAAAAATTTATTGAAGGAAAAAACTCCTTAAAAATAGAATTGGCCAAATAGAAAAGGAGGTAGAAAAGCTCAATAAAAAATAATTTTTTAGAAATTATAATTGAAAAAGTGGAAGCTAATGACCATGAGAAATCAAGAAACAATAAAACAAAACCAAAAGAATAGAAAGCAGAAGATAATGTAAAATAAATAATTACAAAAATAACTGACCTGGAATACAGATATAGGATAGATAATTTAAAAATTATTGGACTACTTGAAAGCCATGATAAAAAAAGAGCCTGGACATGATTTTTCAAGAAATTACCAAGGAAAACTACCCTGATATTCTGCAACCAGAGGGTAAAATAAAAATGGAAAGAATCCACTGATCACCTCCTGAAAGAGCTCCTAAAATGAAAACTCCCAAGAATGTTAAAACCAAATTCCAGAGATCCCAGGTCATGGAGAAAATATTGCAATCATCTAGAAAAAAAACAACTTGAGGATCATGAAGTCACACTCAGGATAACACAAGATTTAGCATCTTCTCCATTAAAGGATCAGAGGGCTTGAAATATTATATTCTGGAGGGCAAAGGAGCTAAGGTTACAAACAAGAATCACCTACCCAGAAAAACTGAGTATAATCCTTCAGGGGGAAAAATGGATATTCAATGAAATAAAGGACTTTCAAGCACTCTTGATGAAAAAAACAAAACTGAATAGAAAATTTCACTTTCAAATACAAGATTTAATAGAAGCACAAAAAGTAAAGTAGGAAAAGGAAATCTTAATGGGCTTAATAATGTTAAACTTTTTACATTCCTACACGAGAAGATGATACTTGCAAGTCATAAGAACTTTCTCATTATTAGGGCAGTTAAAAGGAGTATATATAGATCCAGGGCCCAGTATGAGTTGGATGTGAAGGGATGAGATCTTAGAAAAAGAAAATAAAACTAAGGAGTGAAAAAGAGGAATGCACTGGGAATAAGGGAAAGGGAGAGGTAGAATGGAATAAATCATCTCACATAAAAGAGGGAAGAAAAAGCTTTTACAATGGAGGGGATGTAGGGAGAATGTGTGAACCTTACTGTCATTGGAATTGGCTCAAAGAGAGAATAATATACATGCTCAATGGGGTATAGAAATCTATCTTACTCTACAAGAAAATAGTAGGGGAACAGGATATGGGCTGGTGATAGAAAGCAGGGCATATTTTTGTCGGAGTAGTCAGAAGCAAAATGCTTTTGAGGAAGGACAGGGTGAAAGAGAGAATAGGATAGAAGGAAACACAATTAGCAATCATAACTGTTAAATTTTTTTGAAGTTATTTTCTTTGATAAAGGCCTCATTTCTCAAATACATAGAGCACTGAGTCAAATTTATAATAATAAGAGCCATTTTCCAATTGATAAATGACCAAAAGATATGAGCAGTCAGTCATCAAATGAAGTAATCAAAGCTATCTAAAGTCATATGAAAAATGCTTTAAATCACTATTGATTGGAGAAATGTAAGTTAAAACAACTCTGGAGTACTATCTCACACCAATTAGATTGACTTATAAGACAGAAAAGGAACATGACAAATGTCGGAGGGAATGTCAGAAAATTGAGACATTGATGTACTATTGATGGGATTGTGAAGTGATTCAACCATGCTGTAGAACAATTTGGAACTATTACCCAAAAGGCTATAAAACCATGCATATTCTTTGACCTAAAAAAGCACTACTAGGTCTGTATCCCAAAAGAGATAAAAAGGAACAGAACTTATATAGAGAAAAATATTCATAGCAGCTCTTTTCTGGTGGCAAAGAATTGGAAATTGAGGCGGTGCCCATCAATTGGGGAATGGTTGAACAAGTTGTGGTACGTGATTGTGATGGAAGAACATTGTGCTATAAGAAATAACGAGCAAGATAGTATAAGAAAAACATGGAAAGACTTCCATGAACTTATACAAAATGAAGCTAGTAGAATCTGGAGAAAAACATACACGGTAAAATCAATATTGTAAAATGATCAGCTGTGAATCACTTAGCTATTCTCAGCAATACACGGGTCCAAGAAAACTATGAAGGGACTTAGGATAAAAAAATTGCTATATATCCCCAGAGAAAGAATCAATGTCCTCTAAATGCAGATTGAAGCTTACTTTTTTACTTTATTTTTCTTGAGGGTATTTTTGGTCTATATATTCTTTTACAATATGACTAATATTAAAATATGTTTTATATGACTACATATGGTAACTATATCAAATTGCTTACTTTCTCAATGAAGGGGGTAGGGAAGGAGGAAGGGAGAGAATTTGAAACTCAAACTTTTAAAAATGAATGTTCAAAATTGTTTTTACATGTAATCAGGAGCAAAATAAAATAATAAATGAAAAGGTGCATCTGTGAAAAATGAGCTTACAGGCTAACTCTTTCATTCAACTAGAAAAAGCAGTTATCCTACTCCCCTGTGTAATAGTCTATAGAACAATAAAAATAAAAGAATAATAGTAGGATGGCAATTTGTCCTAGAACTGTTTCCTACTGAACTCCTGGGGAAAAGATGAGAAGAATTTAAGATTAATAATAATGACACTGAATAATAGCAATGAGATATCAATAAAAAGATGAGAGTAAGATCATTACAACAACAGTAGCAATGACAAATGGCATTTATGCAGCACCTTAAGGTTTGCAAAGTTCTTTGTTTGCATTATCTTATCTGATCCTTGCAAACCTGTGAGTAAAACTCATCCATGGTTACTCAGTCAAGAAGTGCCTGTGTTAAAAAAAAATGGATGAAGGTATTCCTGGCTACCATCTATTCAGCCTTCTAAACACTTTACCACTCTAAATCAACAGATATTTCAAACTGTCTCATAGGCATCTCAAATTTATTATGCTCAAAATAGAATTCATGATATTTACTCTCCCAAACATCCCTCTTCTCAACTTGCCATTTTCTATCAAGGGAACCACCACCCTTCCAGTCATCCAAATTCTCAACCTCAAAATTATTCTTGATACTCTATACGTCTCTGTCTCTGTCTGTCTGTCTGTCTGTCTGTCTCTCTCTCTCTCTCCCTCTCTCTCTCTCTCTCTCTCTCTCTCTCTCTCTCTCTATATATATATATATATATATATATATATATATATATACATATATACATATATATGTAAGTATATGTAGATAAAGACAGATAGATATCAATATAGATAGATACACATATACATACATGTACATGTATATGTATTATATATACATAAACACACATACATGCATGCCATTTATTAAGTGCTTACTGTATGTATGAGCTCCTATGCTAAGCACTAAGAATACCATAGAAAAGCAAAAACAATCTCTACCCTCAAGAATCTTATATTCTATTGGGGGAGACAACATGGACAAAAGGTAACCTTAAAAGGAATAACACTAGCTGCTATGGGAACCAAGAAAGGCTTCCTGAATCAAATGAGATAATATTTGAAAATTGCTTAGTACAGTGCCTGGCACATGGTAGGTGCTTAATAAATGCTTGTTTCCTTTTTGTCTTTCTTGAGGAGGTCCTTAACCTTAATCTTAAATGAATCAAGGGATTATAAGAATCAGAGGTTCAGAAGGAGTACATTCTAGGCACTGGAAACAGTCAGTACAATGACACAGAGAAAGGGGAAGGAGTGGTGTGTGCAGAGAAAAACCAAATAGAGCATGTGAAATGAAATAGATTACAATGATTGTAAAAGAAAGAAAGGATGAAGAGTTTTTAATGCCAAACAAAGGAGTTTTTAATCTGATTCCAGAAACAATAGGAAGGCCCTAGAGTTTATTGAGTAGGAGAGTAGGTGATGGGCTCAGACCATAATTTAAGGAAAATCATGGTAGGGAGGAATAGATTGGAGTCAGGGAATATGGTGACCAATTAGAAGGATACTGAAATCCCTCAATAGGCAAAAGGTAATAAAGGTCTGAACTAGAGAGGTGGCAGTTTGAGTGGAGAGAAAGAGAAGCAGGTGAAAGACATACTTATTTCCTACCTGTACTCCTTTGAACTGGACTCAGTCATGTCCTCAGGAATCTTATCATCAGGAAATTCTTCACCCTGTAAGATTGCTATCAGCCTTGGTACTCCCATGTCATCATTACCATCCATACCCTGTCCAAGATCCATTAGAACTCATTGCTAGTAAACAATCCTTTTATTCCTCTTTAGCTGATCCCTAGGAAACTCCCCAGCTATTGCAAACTTTCTCCACATTCTGAAGTCCCAATCTCACCTCTACCCCCTTATAACTCAGCGGACAACATTTCCTCCTAAATTGTCAAGATATTCAAGGAGACAGATAGGTGGCACAAGGGATAGAGAAGTGGACTTGGAATCAGGAAGGCCTAAGTTCAAAGCCAGCTTCAGATATTTATTTGTTTTATTATCCTAGTAAAGTCACTGCTGTCTGCTTCAGTTTCCTCATCTGTAAAATGTAGAATAAAATAGAATCTATGTCCCAAGTTGCTTAGAGGATAAAATGAAAAAATCTTTTCAAAGTGCTTTTCAAACATCAAGGAACTATATAAATTATCACTAGTATTAATATTAAGGTCAAGTAGTAAGCAATTAATTCAGCATATATTTATTGAGAGAAGTCAGTGTCATAGATAGAGCAGTGGATGTGCTATCAGGGAGACCTGGATTAAAATCTCTCCTGAGACACTAGCTGTGTGACCCTGGGCAAGTCAGACCTTCTGCCAGGGTCTATTTCCTCATTTATAAAATAGAGATAATGATACAACTTATTCCACAAGGATTTTGTGATGATCAAATGAAGTAGTATACATAAAAATGCTTTATAAACTTTAAGCCACTATAGGTAAATATTAAGTAATAGTATTGAAAACATATCTGCCAGTCACCATGTTTAATGCTGGGGCTGCAAAGATAAAAATAAAATAATCTCTGCTCTCAAGGTTCTTACATTCTATAAGAAATAACATGTATACAGAAAAGGATAATCAGAAGTATATACATTACTCTCTTCATATTTTGCCACCCAACCAATTTGTCCTTTGTACTCTTCTTCATCCATCTTCCATCTCTAATTCTTTTTTTAGATTTTTGTATTTTTAGTTTACAACACTCAGTTCCACATATTTTTGAGTTCCAAGTTTTCTTACCCCCCTCTAAACTTCCCCCCAAGATGGCAAGGAATCTGATATATCTTCTACATATAACTACTCATTAAACTTATTTTCACAATAGTCAAGTTGTGAAGAAGAACTATGAGCAATGGAATGAATCATGAGAAAGAAGAAACCAAAAAAGGAGAGGAAAAAAAAGAGAGAACAAACAGTTTCCCTCTATCTGCATTCAGACTCCATAGTTCTTTCTCTGGATGTAGAGAGCTCTTTCCATCATGAGTCTTTTGGAGCTGTCTTTGAACCTTGTATTGCTGAGAAGAGCCAAGTCTATCAAAGTCAGTTATCATAGAAGCAATATGTCTGTGGTTGTGTACAATGTTCTCCTGGTTCTGCTCCATTCACTCAGCATCATATCATGTAGGTCTTTCCAGGTTATTACTAAGTCTGTATTTTCCCCATTTATTATAGCACAATACTATTCCAGTACATTCATGTACTGCAACTTGTTTAGCCATTCCCCAATTGATGGGCATCTCCTTGATTTCCAATTCTTTGCTACCACAAAAAGAGCTGCTATAAATATTTTTGTACGTATAGGTCCCTTTCCCACTTGTGTGATCTCTTTGGGATACAGCCCTAGAAGTGGTATTACTGAGTCAAAGTGTATGCATATTTTTATAGCCCTTTGGGCATAGTTCCAAATTGCTCTCCAGAATGGCTGGATCAGTTCACAACTCCACCAGCAATGTAACCTTGTTCCAATTTTCCCACATCCTCTCCAGCATTTATCATTTTCCTGTTTTGTCATGTTAGCCAATCTCACAGGAGAGATGTGGTACCTAAGAGTTGTTTGATTTGCATTTCTCTAATCAATAGTGAATTAGAGCATTTATTCATATGCCTATAGATATCTTTAATTTCTTCCTCTGAAAACTACCTGTTCATATCCTTTGACCATTTTTCAATTGGGGAATGACTTGTATTCCTATAAGTTTGGCTCAGTTCCCTATATATTTTAGAGATAAGGCCTTTATCAGAGACACTGGTTGTAAAGATTTTCTCCCAATTTTCTGCTTTCCCTTTAATCTTTGTTGCATTGGCTTTGTTTATACAAAAAAAGTTTTCAATTTAACATAATCAAAATTATCCATTTTGCATTTTGTAATGCTCTCTGTCTCTTGTTGGGTCATGAATTTTTCCTTTTCCCATAAATCTGATAGGTAAACTGTTCCTTGCTCTCCCAAATTGCTTATAGTATCAACCTTTATTCCTAAATAATTAACCCATTTTGACTTTATTTTGGTATAGGGTGTAAGATATTGGTCTATGCCCAGTTTCTGCCCTACCATTTTCCAATTTTCCCATCAGTTTTTATGAATTAGTGAATTCTTAGCCTAGAGCTTGATTCTCTGGGTTTATCAAACAGTAGATTGCTCTAGTTATTGGCTACTGCATCTTGTGTACCTAACCTATTCTACTGATACACCACTGTGTACCAAGTAGTTTTGTTGACATCTGCTTTATAGTACAGTTTAATATCTCGTATGGCTAGGCCACCTTCACTAGCATTTCTTTTCATTAATCCCTTTGATATTCTGGACCTTTAGCTCTTCCAGATGAATTTTGTTATTGTTTTATGCATCTCTGTAAAATATTTTTGGTAGTTTGATTGGTATGGCACTGAATAAGTAAGTTAATTGAGGTAAAATTGTAATTTTTATTATATTAGCTCTGCCTAATCATGAGTAACTGATGTTTTTCCACTTATTTAGATCTGACTTTATTTGTGTGAGAAGTGTTTCATAATTATGTTCATATAGGCCTGCCCTGGGTTCATCTTGGCAGGTAGACTCCCAAATATTTTATAGTGCCTATAGTAACTTTAAATGGAATTTCTCTTTGTATCTCTTGTTGTTGGGCTTTGTTAGTAACATATAGGAATGCTGAGGATTTATGTGGATATTTTATATCTTGCAACTTTGCTAAAGTTTTTTATTATTTCAAGTAGTTTTCTTACTTGATTCTCTAAATAAATCATCATATCATCTGCAAAAAGTGATAATTTAGTTTCTTCTTTGCCTAGTCTAATTCCTTCAACTTCTTTCTCTTCTCTTATTACTAAAGCTAACATTTCTAGTACCAAATTGAATAATAGGGGTGATAATGGACATCGTTGTTTCACCTATGATCTTATTGGGAATTCATCTAGCTTATCCCCATTACAGATAATGCTTGTTGATGGTTTTACGTAGATCCTATTTATAATTTTAAGGAAGGCTCCATGGATTCCTATACTTTCTAGTGTTTTTAATAGGAATGGGTGTTGTATTTTGTCAAAGGCTTTTTCTGCACATTGAAATGATTATGTTTTATGCTAGTTTTGTTGCTGATGTCATCAATTATGCTGAGAGTTTTCCTAATGTTGTACCAGCCTTGCATTCCAGGAATAAATCCTACCTGGTCATAGTACATTATTCTCATGATAAGTTGCTGCAATTTCTTTGCTAATATTTTATTTAAATTTTTTGCATCAATATTCATTAGAAAAATTGGTCTATGATTTTCTTTCTCTGTTTTGACTCTTCCTGGTTTGGGTATTAGTACCATATTTGTATCATAAAAAGAGTTTGGTAGGACTCCTTTGCCTATTTTCCAAAATACTTTATAAAGTATGGGAATTTATTTTCTCTAAATGTTTGATAGAATTCACATGTAAAACAACCTGGCCCTGGAGATTTTTTTTTAGAGAGTTCATTGATGGAGTGTTCAAATTCTTTTTAAGAGATGGAGTTATTTAGGTATTTTACTTCCTCTTCTGTTAACCTCAGCAATTTATGTTTTTGTAAATATTCATCCACTTCCCTAAGGTTGTCAAATTTATGGACATACAATTGGGCAAAATAATTCCTAATTATTGTTTTAATTTCCTCTTCATTGGAGCTGAATTCACCCATTTCATTTTTGATACTGATAATTTGGTTTTCTTCTTTCTTTTTTTAATCAAATTGACCAAAAGTTTACCAATTTTATTGGTTTTTCATAAAACCATCTCTTAGTTTTATTTATTAATTTTAGAGTTTTCTTGATTAATAAATCTCTCTTTTGATTTTCATTATTTCTTATTTGGTATTTAATTGGGGATTTTCAATTTGTTCTTTTTCTAGCTTTTTCAGTTGCATGGCCAATTCATTGATCACCTCTTTCTCTATTTTAGTCGTTTAACTATTTAGAGATATAAAGTTTCCCCTAAGAACTGCTTTTGCTTCATCTCATAAGTTTTGGTATGTTGTCTCATTATTGTCATTCTCTTGAATGAAGTTATTAATTGTTTCTATGATTTGTTCTTTGGCCCACTCATTTTTTTAGGATCAGATTATTTAGTTTCCAATTAATTTTTAGTTTATCTTTCCATGGTCCTTAATTAAAAATAATTTTATTGAATCATGATCTGAAAAGGATGCATTGACTATTTCTGCCTTTCTGCACTGGATTATGAGGTTTTTATGCTCTAGTACATGGTCAATTTTTTAGTATGTCCATGTACCACTGAGAAAAAACTATATTCTTTTTTATCCCCATTCCATTTTCCTCCAGAGGTCTATCATATCTGCCTTTTCTAAAATTCTATTCACTTCCTTACCTTTTTTCTTGTTTATTTTGAGGTTAGATTTATCAAGTTCAGAGAGGGGGTGGTTGAGGTCCCCTGCTAGTATAGTTTTGTTGTCTATTTCTTCCTGTAACTCCCTTAACTTCTCCTCTAAGAATTGGCATGCTATACCACTTGGTGCATATATGTTAAATAATGATATTGCTTCATTGTTTATGGTGCCTTTTAGCAGGATATAGTGTCCTTCGTTACCTCTTTAAATTACATCTATCTTTGTTTTTGCTTTGTCTGAGATTAGGATTGCTACCCCTGCTTTTTTTTGTTTTTACTTTAGCTGAAGCACAATATATTCTACTCCAGTCTTTACCTTTACCCTGTGTGTATCCCCCCTGTTTCAAATGTGTTTCTTATAAACAACATAATGTAGGATTATGGTTTTCAATCCAATCTGCTATCCACATCTGTTTTAGGGGAGGATTAATACCATTCACATTCATAGTTATGATTACAAGCTGTGTCTTTTTCTCCATCCTGTTTCTCCCCCATGTTTATGCTTTTATTTCTGCCTCCCCCCTTCCGCTCCTTAAAAGAGCTTTGCTTTTGGCCAGCGCCTTCCTCAGTTTATCCTCCCTCTTGATTCCCCTCCCTTATCTTACCCTTTTCCCCTTGCTACTTCTTCCCTCCCTTCTGACCACCCCCCCTTTTCTTTCCCATTTCCCCTCCTACTGCCTGCAGTGCTTCTTGATGTTGGGTATTTTTTTCCTGGCTTTACAATGAATGCTTTTGGGGCTCAGGGGGCTCTGTCCCAGTCTTCTTGTTCTGGGAATTGTGAGCCTAGTTACTGGCTTTGTGTGCTATAGCCTCCGGTTTTGTGAGGTGTGGGGGAGAGGTGGTCTGGTTGCTGGAAGTCTCCTCTTCCCTTAGTGCTACACTAGAGCATGGGTGGTCTCAGCCTTTGTCTGTGCTGGTGTCTGCCACTTTCCCTGGCTGTGAGAAGGCACTTCTGGGTTCCTAGTGTTGACCCTTGCTGGCTCCACCCCACCTTGGCCTCAGGAACTCCTGCTGTTTGGCTACTGAAGCCCCACTTCTGGTTCCTCCAGGGTTTCTCCCATGGAAGTGTTATCTGGGTCAAGAAGGGAGGGATGAGAGACATTTTACCTTGTCATCATGGCTCCTGGAAGTCCAAGAAGGTGAGTTTCAAGCCTTTAAACAATGGGCTGCAAGCCTCAGGAGTAGTTGTTCTCGTGGCCACAGGCACTGCACTACTGCCTCCCATAGCTCCAACAGACTCGATCCTGGGCTGGGAAGTCTAGGGATCACCACCAGCTTCACACACCCAGCATTCTCCCAGCCTACAGATCTATCCTGTCGACCCTGCAGACTCTCCTGGCTTGGAAATTTGCCCCACTCAGTCTACTAGTGGCTTCTAACTCTCTCAGATCTGCTCAGATTCACTTTTTTAGAGGTATCTGACAGAACCTGGGAGAGAACTCTGGTAAGATGCTGTTTTCACATGGTCATCTTGGCTCTGCCCCCATATCTAATTCTTTATACAGGCTGTAACCTACATCTGAGAAATGCTCCATCCTTGCCTCCCTAGAATGCCTAATTTCCCTTCAAAGCTGAGCTAAAGGCTGCCTCATTCACTAAGTCTTTTCTAATCACCTAAGCTCCTCATATCTCTCCCATAAAATTGTTATTTATTTAGTATATACTTAGAGTGCTGAGCCTGAACACAGGAAGACTCATCTTCTTAAGCACAAACCTGGCCTCAATCACTTACTAGCTGTATTACCCTGGGCAAGTCACTTAATCCTGTTTGACTCAGTTTCCTCATGTGTAGACTGATCTGGAGAAAGAAACAACTCCAGTATCTTTACCAAGAAAACTTCAAGTGGGATCACATCATCATATACATTTGAAATGACTAAATGACAACAACTAAAGCCAGATTGTGAAAGTTTCTAAATGCTAGAGTGTTTGTATTTTATCCTACAAACAGTAAGGAGCCACTAAAATGATGAGGTTTGTACTTCAGCAACATGAATTTGTCAGATGTACAGAGGAGAGATTGGAGAGTAGAAAGGATGTAGTCTTCTTTACCTCTTTTTAGCATTTGATCCTGTTAACCATTCACCCATTAACATTTCTTCCTTATATGTTTCTTTTCTTTTTCTTGCTATCTGTCTCATCAATGTGTTCTGTTTTCTTTGCTAGAGTTTTTCCCTCATCATATCTTCTTAGAACATTTTCCAAGGTTGAGTTTCTGTTGTCTTTGTTTTATCTGTTTCACCTTGATGAATTGATACATACTGTACTTATCAAAGCAATGAGACACCCATCAGATTGTAAGGATTTCAAAAGCAGAAAATAGCTATTGTTATAGGGATCATGGGAAGACAGGCACACTAGTGTGTATTTATATATACTATATATGTATGTGTGCGTATGTATACACATATGTATACATATATAGGTATGTGTTTGAATGTGTATACGTGTGTGTGTATATATGTGTGTTTGTATCTATCTATATACATATGTATGTATGTATGTATGTATATACACACACACACATACACACAAGTAATCCACAGTGCCTACTTCAACCAGTATCACAGCCATTGGAACAAATTGTTCTCATCGGCCCATGCGGGGCTGGTTGGGGGGAATGTCTTCATATGCTTAGGGTAGACAACCCCCTAACTAATCAACAAGTGTTGAATATACCATCCTCACTTCCAACTAAATACATTTGCTTACTTTTTTTCGCCTCTCTATAATAATATATTATTTTTATTTGTTCCTTGCTGGTCTCTACTCTATACTCTGGACTTTCTCTGCCATGCTACAAAAGGATCCTTACCTAGAAATTCATTTTGTTCCTGGATTTTTCACTCTGAAAGTATGCTTTGCCTTGTGGCCCCTTCCTCTGACTGGATGATTCCTTCCGGAACCTCCATTTTAAGGAAAGTGCCCAGAAAAGCCATGTCTTCATTCCTCTCCAGGCTCTACTCTTGACTCTCTCAACATTCCATACCATGCAGCCTCCACTACAGTACTTCCTCCTTCACTCCCAATCACCTCAACACTTAACCCCCATTTTCCAGCTTCCCTGTATGTACCGTTCCCCACCCCCATACACGTTAAAATGTAAACTCTTTGAGGGAAAGGACTATCTTTCTACTAATATAGTATATTTTTTTGTGAAGCCATGAATTCACTCATTTTGGAAAACAATTTATAACTATCCCCTTAAACGGCATCTACCTTTTGACCCAGAAACACTGCAATTGTGACTTTGGATTAAGATAAAGTTTTTACCTGGGTGCTCTCTACCTCTGGGTTGTTACATTTGAAAATTAAGGTAACTGAGAAAAAACACTCTGAGCAAAACAGCACCCCAAGACAGACACAGACAGGCAATCTTTCCAACAGAGTGCCTTCTTAAACTCAGAGGAAATTGGGACTAGGAGGGAGAGTCAGGTCTCTTGTTGTAGTCCTTCAGAGAGAAAGCCCCAGGTGGCAAACTTCACCAGTGAGTTCTTGGAGTTTTTCCCTGGATGACTAAAATAGCCATTCTCTCCCTCCACCGCTGCCCCCCCTCCTTACCTTGCTGAATCTCCAGCTCATAACTCTCTCTCCTTATCTTTCTTCCTTAACTCTGGTTCCATATCTCAAACTACCTATGGGATAGCTTTCATTAAATACACAAAAGTAAAATCTTTTGTCATCGTTTTTCACTAGCTCCCCATTTCATTTTTGTGTCATCATTCTTCCAGGCCCTCAAACTTGAAAACTCTAACATTATCTTAGATTCTTTCCTTTCCTTCATTCCTTTTATTTAATTAACCACAAAATCAGAAAGTTTTTTATAGTTTCACCTAATGACAACCAGGTGGTACAGTGGATACAATGCTGGGTGTGTAGGCAGGCAGACCTGAGTTCAAACCTAGCATTAGATACTTACTAGCTGTAACCAACCCTAAGCAAGTCATTTAACCTCTATTTGCCACAGTTTCCTCCTCTGTTAAATGGGCATAATAATAGCATCTACCTCTCAGAGTTGTAGTGAGGATCAAAAGAAATAATAATTGTAAAGTGCTTAGCACAGTGCCTGACAGATGGTGAGTGCTATATAAATGTTGGCTATTATTAACTATTGGGATCATCATCATCATCATCATCATCATCATCATATTCTTTAGGCAAAATAGTTCTAAACTCAGTCTCTTCCTTTCTATGTCCATGGCCACAATTCTGAAGTTGATTTTCTAAAGTTTCCTACCTGATATCCATGACCCCAGCCTCTTCTCCTTCCTTACTATGTGCCTTCTTTTTGCTTGGTAGCACCAGTTACTTTTCCTTATCTTTCAGATATACCACTATCAGATTAGGTTTCTTAAATTGCCTATTTCACATCACATTCTCAGGCTCAGTCTTTCAGTGGCTTTCTATTGTCATTAAGAGTAGTCAAAACCTAGCCTGACATTCAAGTATTCCAAAATCTGATTTTGTTTTATCTTGTCTAACTTTATTCTCTTCCCAGCATGAACTCACCACTCCAGCTGATGAGGTTAAAGAAAAATGATGAGGTAGGGGAAACCGTAGGTTTTTAGGGGTGCTCGAGACCTTAAAATACTGACACACTGGGTCCTGCCTAATGAATTCGACTCAAGCCTTCTCAGCCAAGGAAAAAGACAAAATTTATTAAAGATTCACCATGTTGGGTTGTCCTAAGGAATCTCACGCTTTTGTGACCCTTGTTTTCAAAAGTGAGCCAGATTCAATCTGCTGAGCTAGATTGAATCTGAGTGCCTTCATGGAGGCAAGATATAGCTTATATACAGAAAGATTGTGGGAGGGATCTAGGGGTGGTCAAGTAATCTGGGGTGACTAGAGGAGGGGTTTAGGTAGGGTCCTGAGGAGGAGTCCAAGGAGGATCTTGATGGTACTGGGGTGACTAGAGGTCAACTCCAGGAAAAAGGAGAATGGGATGGGAAGCAGCTGAACAATAGAGGGCTAGGCTAGGTAGAGATTTGGGCTTAGATAATGAAAGGCTTACAGCCTCAGAGGAAGGGCAGATTAAGTGGGAAGATTCAAGGAGAGTTCAAGGGGGTTTCCAGAGACTGCTCCAGATTCAAGGGGGTTCCCAGAGACTGTACCCTTATCACAGCCAGGCTACTTTTCTCCTTGTTGCCTTTTGAATGTTGTTGTTTTGCCTTCATTTTCTTTTTTTTTCATACTAGAAAACTTTTTATTGTAGATAGAGTGGGATAGCTGGACACAGTTTAGATGATTCCAATGTTGTTGGAAACATCTAAAGACTCATAGTCTGAAGAAAGTCAGACATAGGCCCTCTTCCCTCCATCAGGCCAGATCAATGTGTTGGCCTTGGCCACTTCAGTGTTATATAGCTTCTTTACCACCTGCTTGATCTGATACTTGTTGTCCCTGATGTCCACAATGAAGACTAGGGTGCTATTGTCCTCAGCCTTCTTCACGGCAGAATCAGTGGTGAAGGGAAACTTAATGATGGCATAGTGATCAATCTTGTTTCTCCAAGGGGTACTTTTCCCAAGGGTTTTTGGGCTGCCTTTGAAGTCTTAATGTCTTAGGTCTCTGGAAGGTGGGGGATATTCAGATCTTCTTTTTGTAGCTATGGACACCCTTCAACATTGCCTCCTTGGCATTCAAGGCCTTGGACTTGGCTTCTGTCGTGGCAGGGACAATAGCTTCCTTCTTCGTTTTCGGTGCTATCTTGGGGGAACAGCTGGCCTTCATTTTCAAAGAATACCAGAGACATCATAGGGAAATGTCTTCACTCCCATGTGAAATGACTTTAAGTGAGGTAGAGTTACACAAAGTCATCAGCCTTTCTTTCTCTTCCTGAGTCATTGAAATTCAATGGCAAGATAGAAGTTAAGATGACTGGTAATGGTCCAGAATGCAGTGGATGACCTTGTTGTCTTTGATGCCTAACCAAGCTCTAAATAATCCACAGTGCCTGCTTCAACCACTTTCACAGCCATTAGAGCACATTGTTCTCATCAGCCCATTCTACCGGAGAAAAATCTTCACATGCTTGAGGTAGACAACCCCCTAACTAATCAACAAGTGTAAGGCCTGTCAGTTACTCTTAACTAACAAGCCTTTTGAATACACCATCCTCATTCCCAACTAAAAATCTTTGCTCATTTTTGCTCCTCTCTCTTCAGTAACATATTATTTTTATTTGTTCTGTGCTCTGGATTTTCTCTGCCCTGCCACAAAAGCCTCCTCACCTAGAAGTTCACTTTGTTTCTGGATTTCTCACTCTGAAGTATATTCTGCTTTGTGGCCCCTTCCTCAGATTGGCCACTTCCTTCCAGAACCTCCATTTTAAGGAAAGTGCCCAGCTAAGACATCTTCATTCCTCTCCAGGCTCTACTCCTAACTCTCTCAAAATTCTCTACCATGCAGCCCCCACTACAGAACTTCCTCCTTTGCCCCCAATCACTCCAACACCTACCCCTTCCTTTCCTAGCTTCCTTGTATGTACTGCATCCCACCTCAATAAAATGTAAACTCCTTGAGGACAAGGACTATCTGCTTATATTTGCATTTGAACTGCTTAACACAGTGTTTCACTTAATAAACTATTTATTGATTTGATTTGACTCCTTGTCCGTCTAAATCTTACCTGTTCTTCATGCTTCATCTCAAATCTCATCTCTTCTGGAAGGCTGTTTCTGAATGTTTCTATAATAGGCATCCATTTTCCCTTTCTTCAAAATTTCATTCACAAGAATCATTTTGACACTTGATCATGAAAGACTATGTGGTTTCTTTACTATTTCATGTGCTTCCAGTTTAGGCAAGCTAAGAGCTTGTGAGATTCTGGGCCATGGGTTACATAGAAAGAGAACCCTCTTTTCCTCTCTCCCATTCTCTATTTGCTTAATGGGAAACTTCTATTTCCCCTCCTGTCACTGTTTGAAACATCACACTGACCAGAACATCTCCCCAACTAGAATATAAACTTCCACAAAGCAAGAAAATACATTTCATTAATCTATGTGTTTAAGAAATACTTACTGAATTGAGGCACTTTTTAAAACCTTTTTAAATCCTTGATTCATTTCTCCTGAGACTTCTAATTGATCTTGTAGGCAACATGATTTTCTTTCAGGATTGGCTTATAGGCCTTTGGAGTTTGTGTCTCAGATATCCCTGGCACCATACAAACTCTTTATCTTTTCTTTTCACATACTCATTCTTCCAGTCTGATTTCTTGGATTGGGACTTTATGTTCAGGCCACGCTTGTTGTACATCTGTTAGATTGGGACCTTTGGGACCTTGTTCTATCTAGAATCCAGCAGCTACATTCTCTGGGAATTGAGTGTTTTTTTTTCTTCAAAGATCATAGGATCACTTTGATTCAGGGAGGTGCAAATTTTCAGTAGGCCCTATGTAATCAGAATAGGGGATATAGTCTAATTACTGCCCTCCTGGGTTTCTCAGGCTCTAGACATTGGTTGAGGTCCAAGCAGAACAAATTTCGAATTGGATGCCACTCTAATAGAGGGCATTTGGCTCTATCCTCTGTCAGATACCTGAAAAACTCAATAGGTTTAAAGGTACCACAGTATAGGCCCAGCCTAGTTCAGAACCCTGAGGCCTGAGTTTACAATTACTACTCATACATTTTCAACATTTCCTGCAGTCACTTGCCTTTGGGTTGAATTTGTGATCTTGGACTGGAAAGATGACCCACTCTGTTTTCTCTTTCGATTACCTGGTCACTAGATCACTACTCAGTCTGGCACTCTTCCCAGGTATTTTCTAAAATAGTCTGAAGTAAGGGGACATGGGCTGTACTGTTTCCTACTACTCCATCTTGGATTAGAGATTAATTCATTTTTTTAACCCAGGGATGAATTTTTGCCTGGACCCACTCGCATTTTTTCTTCTGCAAAGTTTTAGAGAGCTTTTAACAACAGAGATTAGTAATTTTAATGAATTAATGAACTATAATAAATACATGATACATAAATACATAAAGCTCAGAACCTTCTGATCAAAGTGGCCTCTTATCATAAGGTCAAAAATTAGAATCCCCAACCTTCTTAAATTCTGTGTATTCAAAAAGCCACTGACCTTAGACACACATTCAGAATGCAAGTAAATTTTAAAGTGCTATTAAAACAGCAAGGGGGTGGGGGTGAAGCCAAGATGTCAGAGTTAAAGCAGGGACTTGCTTGAGCTGTCCTCCAAATCTCTCCAAATACCTGTAAAAAATGACTCTAAACAAATTATAGAGCAGCAGAACCCATAGAATAAGAAGTGAAACAAATTTCCAGCCTAAGACAACTTGGAAGGTTGACAGGAAATGTCTACTGCACTGGGCTGGAAGAGTAGGGAAGACCAATGCTGACCACACTAGCATAGACCGGGACCCCACCCCCCTCCCAGCAATCCAGGAGCTGGCCTCAGGGGATTGAATCACTGGCAGCTATGGCAGTTTCCACACCTCCCAACCCACAAATGTCAAAAACAACCAAGAAGGTCAATTGGAAAGGTCTGTCAGACCTAGGTGAGAGAGTATTGCAGTCCAGCCCCAGCCCCCGATGTTGGTGATGGCAGTGGCAGCTGTAGCAGCAGCAGTGGCTGCTTCCAGAGCTCTTGGCCCACAGAGAGTAGGGGGATGGAGCAGCTGATCATAGGGTGATTGCACAGATCTCTTTGGTGACACTGACTCAGGATTCTCTTGCTTTACCCATGCTTGAATCTGGGTCACAGTCCTGAGTGGTGGCCCTGGGGTGAGGAGCAGCACTGGTGTGGCAGAGCTTGTGGTGACAGTGGAGAGGGAATCCTGCGCACAGTTCCAAGGCAGAAAAAAGTGCTTGTGTTCACTCATGACCAGAGCACAGACCAGGAGAGGAGAAAACACCTCTCCTTTGATCATACAACCTTGGAAAAACTGAAAATTTACAGGTCCCTAGAAATATCTCTGAAAATAGCTGCACAAAACTGCTCAAATTTGGGACAGTACAGCACACCCCCGCACCCCACCCCCACCCCACTCTAGAAGCAGAGTCCTCCCTTAACAAAGAGCTAAAAAGTCAAGTAATTGGCTGAGAAAATGAGCAAACAGTGGGGAAAAAATCAGACTATAGGATCTTACTTCAGGGACAAAGAAAATCAAAGCACACACTCAAAAAAGACAACAAAGTCAAAGCTCCCATATCCAAAACTTCCAAGAAAAATAAGAATTGGTCACAGGCCATGGAAGAGCTCCAAAGGGATTTGGAAAATCAAGTAGGACAAGTAGAGGTAAAATTGGGAAGAGAAATGAGAGTGATGCAAGAAAACCATGACAAACAAGTCAACAGCTTGCTAAAGGAAACCCCCCAAAATGCAGAAGCATATAACACCTTAAAAATAGATTAACCCAAATGGCAAAAGATGTCCAAATAGCCAGTGGGGAGAAGAATGCCTTAAAAAGTAGAATCAGCTAAATGAAAAAGGAGGTCCAAAAGCTCACTGAAGAAAATCATTCCTTAAAAATTAGAGGCCTCCTCCATTATGGAGGTGTGCCCAAATCTTGCAAGGTTTGTAGAAAAATTTACTTTGTTCCTCCTAAGGATGCTTCTCCTATTATTTAAAAATCCTGTCCAATACAGATTTGGAGGTCTTACCGAGATTTGCACTCTCCATGTAGGCAGGCACCAGACTCAGGACTTAGCCAGCGCACACTGGAGATTTCTCCGACTAGCTGAGCACCTGAGGGCAGGCCTGGTCTCACTGGAGAGTCACAAACTCGGAGGAGAGGAACTCGGACAAGCAAAGTAAAAAGGGGGAAATTTGACTGCACTATGAGCTGAGTGGAAAACAGCCAGCCGTGAAATTTTCAGTTGCGAATAGTCATATGCCATGTGATCGAGGGTAGGTCCTTAGTGTCCTCTGTCTTTGCGATCCAAGAGTGTCAACTGACAGATTTAAGGACTCTGAGAAGACACTCGGGGACTGAGCTAAGATCGCAAGGTCTTAGGAAAAAAAAAAAACCACCTGGCCTTGGAGTGCCAGGGAATTGGAATTTGTGGGGTTTCTAACCCGGAGACAAGGACAACCTGTCTCGTGTAAATTGGTTGCAAATCCCAGCACTTGGATAGCCCTAATGTGCTGTACCAAAGTAGAAAGGAATGGCCATAGAAAGAGCTCTTAATTTATCTAAGTGGGTCTGAATTCAAATTCGAAATTGTTCGTGTGAAATGTCTGTCTGACTAATGTTTTGTCTGTGTTTTTCTGTTCTATGTGCAGGTAAAAATGTTTAACTCTAGGAGACTGAAATGGGCTCCTTTGGTATGAATATTGTTAGCTAAGGAATCAGAGCTGAAGCTGCCAGCCGGGAGGGCCGGGGGCTCTGAATTGAGGGTTGGTTAGATTCTAAAGGAAAAATCTGTGTATTTTGTATTGGGTTAGCCTATCTAACATCAGGCAAGTGTTTAAACTGTAGAGGAGAGTAAAGGGGTCTGTATGAAAAATTGGATGACCACTTTAAGGAGGTTCAGTGGTCTGCTTAGGACATGATTAAAATTGTTGGTCATTTATTTTAACCTTTAAGTTTTAAGGTGAAAAGAAAGCAGATCGGAAAAGGAAGAGCTGGGTGAGTATGTAATTTATTATTTACTTGAAATGTTTGAGGTAGTTTGGGTCAAGATTAGGGAAGAAAGATTGAAATTGGAATGCAGAGGCTAAAAGTTAAAGTTAAATTTGGGAAAGAGAGAGAAACTTGTATAAAGGAATTTGGGGAGGGGTTGTTGCTCTTAGCTGCCATGTGCTCCTGTCCACACCCTTCCCCCACCCTCCACATTGAAAGACTGTGGGGAGCTGAAGCTAAAAGAAACTTGTAACTTGATTGGGAAATAGGGAGTGATGAAAGGTTTTATTGAATCTCTGGATATTTACTATAAGAAATATTTTGATTTGTATAATCATTAAGCATTGCCCATGTAAGGTATTACCGAATTTTGTTTTCACAGAGATTATATAAAATCATGATTTGAAGCCATGTGCAAATGGCTAGGAATAGGAAAATTAGCGTGTCTAAAGGGCTGGCTCCTTTGTTCTCAAAGGGATGCTAGGCCCAAAGTAATTTACCCACGGCTGAGATCTTCAACTCATTTTTGTCAATCCTCCTCAGCAAGTGAAAGGGATTCCCCTCTCTTGCTGAGGCAGACAAAGGGAGGGAAAACAGAAAATATTTTAGCTTGGTAGAAAGAATGAGTGGGGGAGTTGCAAAACCCATGTACTCTTAAGGACCACTCCCTCTTATCTTTCTTAAGAGTCTAAAAGGTTTTTTTTTTAAAGAGAAATGCCTACACCCCTTTCCCCTCAAAAATCCTTTTAGGCATTTTGTTAATTGCCAGTACGCATAAGATGAAGCTTGCAGAAAGCAGGGTGCCAAATTCAAATCTGGCTGGTTCATGAAAGCAGATAATGATATGAAATAAAGTTTTTCTTTCCTTTTATAAGTTCATTCATGGCCAGGCAAATAATCCTGGCTTGGGCCAGAGGTAGTGTGTGTTGAAGAATATACAGCTAGATAAATAAAGTGTATTTAATATATTAATGTATTAATATATGTGATGCATGTATTTATATATATATATATATTTTTAAATTTAAATTTATTTATTTAACATATTTGGTTTTCAACATTGATTTTCACAACAGTTTGGATTACAAATTTTCTCCCCATTTCTACCCTCCCCCCCACTCCAAGATGGCATATATTCTGGTTGCCCTGTTCCCCAGTCAGCCCTCCCCTCTATCACCCCCCTCCCCTCTCATCCCCTTTTCCCTTCCTTTCTTGTAGGGCAAGATAAATTTCTACACCCCATTGCCTGTGTATCTTATTTTTTAGTTGCATGCAAAAACTTTTTTTTAACATCTGTTTTTAAAAATTTGAGTTCCAAATTCTCTCCCCTCTTCCCTTCCCACCCACCCTCCTTAAGAAGTCGAGCAATTCAACCTAGGCCACATGTGTATCATTATGTATAACCCTTCCACAATACTCATGTTGTGAAAGGCTAACTACATTTTGCTCCTTCCCAACCCATCCCACTTTATTGAATTTTCTCCCTTGACCCTGTCCCCTTTCCAAAGTGTTTGTTTTGATTACCTCCACTCCCATCTGCCCTCTCCTCCATCATCCCCCCCCTTTTGTTTTTTTTTATCTTCCTCCCTCTTCTTTCTTGTGGGGTAAGATACTCAACTGTGTATGTATGGTATTCCCTCTTCAGGCCAAATCTGATGAGAGCAAGGTTCACTCATTCCCCCCTCGCCTGCCCTTTCCCTCCTCCCACAGAGCTGCTTCCTCTTGCCACCTTTATGCGAGATAATCCACCCCATTCTATCTTTCCCTATCTCCCTCTCTCAGTATGTTGCTCTCTCATCCCTTAATTTCATTTTATCTCTTTTAGATATCTTCCCTTCATCTTCAGCTCACCCCATGTCTACTCTCTCTCTTTTACATATATCTATATATATCTATATATCTATATATATCTATATATATATATATATATATACATGCAAATATATATACACATATATATACACATACAATGTATTTATATATTAAGGTATTAATATAGAAATACCAGAAGTAATAGGATCAACAATTCCCATATGTGATAACCTAAAATTGCAACTGAGGTCATCTGAAATTTATTGTTTCTTTTTTTCTAAAATTATATTGTATTTCTAAAATTCTCTTAGATTGTGAAGTTTGAGAAGACCATTATGTGATTTTAGTCTGAGTTTGATATATGTGAATTGGGTGCTTTAAAGGATGTGATGAAAATTTGGTAATTTTAAACTGTCATATTTGCTTTAGAAATGTATTTACCGAAGATGGTGGCCTGAAAGCAGGGACTAGGGTGAGCTCCCTGCCGAGTCTTTCCAAAAACCTATAAAAATGGCTTGGAACCAATTCTAGAATGGCAGAACCCACAAAACAGCAGAGGGAAGCAGGGCTCCAGCTAAGGACAGCCTGGATGGTCTCTGGGTGAGGTCTATCCCACAGAGAGGTGGGAGTTGGGACCTGGGAGCTGGGAGCGGAGCGGAGCAGAGCCCAGCGTGAGCAGCGTGGACCAACAGATCAGGAGCCAGGCGGAATGTGCCCTATGACCCTGAATCAGTGAGCTGCAGCAGTCACCAGACTTCTCAACCCACAAACACCAAAGACAGCAGAGAAGATTAGTGGGAAATGCTGTGGGAGTGGAAGGAGTTCGCAGTTTGGCTACCAGCCCTGGGGGCAGTGGAGGTGGGGCAGCTACAGCTGCAGTTGCTTCTGGCCCCAGGCCCACCTGGTGGGAGGAATTAAGTGGCAGATCAGAGCAGGAGTGCAGAGCCTGCTTAAGATTTAAGCTCAGTCTGGATTGGGGGTTCTTGGGGAAGTAGCAGTGCTGGTGTGGCAGAGCTGGCACATCCCCCCCAAACGTGGAACATAGAACTCTTTAGTCTACAAGCAGTCATACCCCGCTGAAAAACTCAAGGGTCAAGATAGTTGATTGGGAATATGGCCAGGTAATGAAAATACACCCAGATTCAGTCTCAGACTTTGGATTCTTTCTTTGGTGACAAAGAAGACCAAAACATACAGACAGAAGAAGTTAACAAAGTCAAAGAGCCTACAACAGAAACCTCCAAGATAAACATGAACTGGTCCCAGGCCATGGAAGAGCTCAAAAAGGATTTGGAAAAGCAAGTTAGAGAAGTAGAGGAAAAATTGGGAAGAGAAATGAGGAGGATGTGAGAAAACCATGAAAAACAAGTCAATGACTTGCTAAAGGAGACCCAAAAAAATACTGAAAAATACACTGAAGAAAACAACACCTTAAAAAATAGACCAACTCAAATGGCAAAAGAGCTCCAAAAAGCCAATGAGGAGAAGAATGCCTTGAAAGGCAGAATTAGCCAAATGGAAAAGGAGGTCCAAAAGACCACTGAAGAAAATACTACTTTAAAAATTAGATTGGAGCAAGTGGAAGCTAGTGACTTTATGAGAAATCAAGATATTATAAAACAGAACCAAAGGAATGAAAAAATGGAAGACAATGTGAAATATCTCATTGGGAAAACCACTGACCTGGAAAATATATCCAGGAGAGATAATTTAAAAATTATTGGACTACCTGAACCCATGATCAAAAAAAGAGCCTAGATATCATCTTTCAAGAAATAATCAAGGAGAACTGCCCTGATATTCTAGAGCCACAGGGCAAAATAGAAATTGAAAGAATCCATCGATCGCCTCCTCAAATAGATCCCAAAAAGAAATCTCCTAGGAATTTGGAACCAAATTCCAGAGCTCCCAGATCAAAGAGAAAAAGCTGCAAGCAGCCAGAAAGAAACAATTTGAGTATTGTGGAAACATAATCAGCATAACCCAAGATCTGGCAGCTTCTACATTAAGAGATCGAAGGGCTTGGAATACGATATTCCAGAGGTCAATGGAGCTAGGAATAAAACCTAGAATCACCTACCCAGCAAAACTGAGTATCATGCTCCAAGGCAAAATATGGATTTTCAATAAAATAGAGGACTTTCAAGCTTTCTCAGTGAAAAGACCAGAACTGAATAGAAAATTTGACTTTTAAACACAAGAATCAAGAGAAGCATGAAAAGGTAATCAAGAAAAAGAACAAGAAAAAGAAACTGAAAGGGACTTACTAAAGTTGAACTGTTTGTTTACATTCCTACATGGAAAGATGACATGTATGATTCATGAGACCTCAGTATTAGGGTAGCTGAAGGGAACATGCATATATATATATATGTGTGTATATATATATATATATATATATACATATATATGTATATATATATATGTGAATGTGTATGTATGTATATATCTGTGTGTGTGTATATGTGTGTGTGTGTGTATATATATATATATATATATATATATATATAGAGAGAGAGAGAGAGAGAGAGAGAGAGAGAGAGAGAGAGAGAGAGAGAGAGCAGACACAGGGTGAGTTGAATATGGAGGGAAGATATCTAAAAGAAATAAAATCAAATTAAGGGATGAGAGAGTAACATACTGAGAGAGGGAGATAAGGGAAGATATAATGGGGTGGATTATCTCGCATAAAGGGGGAAGAGGAAGCAGTTCTGTGGGAGGAGGGGAGAGGGCAGGTGAGGGGGGAATGAGTGAATCTTGCTCTCATCAGATTTGGCCTGAGGAGAGAACACCATACATACCCAATTGGGTATCTTACCCCACAGGAAAGAAGAGGGAAGAAGATAAAAAAGGGGGGGTTGGTGGAGCGGAGGGCATATGGGGGTGGAGGTAATCAAAAACAAACACTTTTGAAAGGGGACAGGGTTAAGGGAGAAAATTCAATAAAGGGGGATGGGTTGGGAAGGAGCAAAATATA
Source organism: Trichosurus vulpecula (assembly GCF_011100635.1). Taxonomy (NCBI): domain Eukaryota; kingdom Metazoa; phylum Chordata; class Mammalia; order Diprotodontia; family Phalangeridae; genus Trichosurus; species Trichosurus vulpecula. The sequence continues at coordinate 206,237,794 of NC_050579.1, forward strand.
GTTAGTCATTTACAACATGAGTGTTGTGGAAGGGTTACACATAATGATACACATGTGGCCTGTGTTGAATTGCTTGACTTCTTAGGGAGGGTGGGTGGGAAGGGAAGAGAGGAAAGAATTTGGAACTCAAAGTTTTAAAAACAGATGTTCAAAAACCCAAAAAAAATGTATTTGCCTGCAACTAGAAAATAAGATACACAGGCAAAGGGGCATAGAAATTTATCTTACCCTACAAGAAAGGAAGGGAAAAGGGGATGGGAGGGGAGTGGGGTGACAGAGGGGAGGGATGACTGGGGAACAGAGCACCCAGAATATATGCCATCTTGGAGTGGGGGGGAGGGTAGAAATGGGAAGAAAATTTGTAATTCAAACTCTTGTGAAAATCAATGCTGAAAACTAAATATGTTAAATAAGTAAATTTAAATAAAAAAAAGAAATGTATTTACCTAGTCTGAAATGAGTAGTTCAAATTTTACATATATAATATATGTTTAAGGCATTATTACATTTCTATAGTATAAATTTTGTTAGAGTTGTATTAGTTTAAGAAGTTGGACAATTGCTGTAACCTAAGAAATTATAACTGTCAAGTTTTGTCTGGAAGTTCAATTGAAATTGTTTTTGCTCTAAATCAAGTATTTATACAGAGGCTTATTAGGTCCTCTTGTAATCTCTGTCAATTCAGGATACACTGTGAACTGTTAAAATGTGGTTTTATAAACAGTAATCTTTTCTTTTACAGTGCTAAGAGTATTGGGCCTTAGAAATTAAAAGGTTACCACTAGTGATTAAAATAATTGCTCTTATAATCTAGATGTTAGATTAAGAATTGTACTTAGTTAAGAAATTGAGGTTGTTAACTGAACCAAGAACTTTTGGATATTCAATCTTGTTTAAAATTTTTCAGGGTAGAGGGATTCCTTTGGAGAAAGCTTTTAAAATCCTGGTAAACTTTGTTATTGTAATAAAGCTAATTTAATCAGGTATGTAATGTATAGAAATTAAGTGTTATCCCCATTACAACATCTTTTTGACTAAAGAATTTTGTGATATCTAGAAATTTTGTAATAACAAAGAATTGAATTGTTATAATACTTTGAAAATATAGGGGTATGATTTTCAAGCCTGAATCATCTAAAGATGTATTTATGTATGTTAATCTGGAGGTTTATGGACTAATTTGTGATGGCACATTGGGAATTTGTGAATGAATCCCGATGTTTAAAGGTAATTTTGCTTTAAGAGAGAGACACATCTCATTTTAGAGCTGTCCAAATAATTTTTCTTCGTGAAAGTTTAGTGACAATCCATGTTTATATCAGGATCAATTTTAAACTGTTTTAAGGAAGGGAAAATGCTTTTGAAAAATGCTCTGTAAAATCTTTTTGTATAATTTTCAGAAGGCCTGCTGAATTTCCACCTGTAAGCTAATTGGTTGCAGTTCCTACTATGAGTTTTCCAAGTTCTGAGTGAGAACCTTATTTGTAGAAGTCTTGGGGGAGGGTGGTTAAAGCATGTGTTTTATGTGCCCCAAGAAAGGTCCATTCAATGTCTTATTCTACATTTTTGAGTAAGGAGGCAGTCTGCATTCCTTACTCATCCCCCCCTTAGTTTAAATAAAAAGAAAGAGTTCTACCTTTGCCCACCTGTCAGAAGGGAAGGAAGGGGGAGGAGCAGTAGTTACTGGGATTTGCAAAAGTGATGGGTTTTTTTTTTAGGATAAGATTAGGTTTCGAGGAGGATGTGGGTCTTAAGGATACACTTTTTAATTAGTGAAGCTTGCCATCTGAGGGGAAAGAACCCACCCTCGGGGGGGATGTTGTGGCAGATTTCTTTAATCAGAAACAAGCAGGTAGTGACAAAAGGGAAATTATCTGCCAGAATATGTTACCATTGTAAAAGAAGTTGGTTTTATGGGGAATTATGGAAAATTGGATAAATGCAAATATGTGAAATATTGTTGTTTTTAATCAAATGACTAGTTACATTGGTACTCTTGTATAGCCAAATGAAAGATAATATGGTTTCTAAAGTATTAATGGGAATAATTTGGGGAAAAAGGGAAAAGTTTTATGAGATAATGTTGTTTACAAATGTAAGGTTGAATCATTATCCCACAGACTAAGGCTGGGATTTTAAAGTTATATTGTATCTATGTGAGATGGAGTTCTTAGATGTTTTAAAGTGATGAAAGAGCAATTAGATGTTAATACAAATAGTGTAATTAATTACCACAACTAAATCAGAGACATCTTCAGTTTAGGGAAAAGAATTTCAATGTAAGTCTCTTTAGGAGAGACGTTGTAGAATATTTCTGTATTGATGGGAAAAGTTAAATGTGGATTTGAATTCATTTCATCTTCTAAAACATAAAAAATAAAGTAATGGTTCAATTCTTTCAGATCAGGCATAATTAGAGAAGAATAGGAAAATAGAAGAGAAACTGATGCAAATGTGTTAGAGCAATAACTTATGATCTTAATAGGAAGACTTTATGAATGAGGGAGGAAATGCATGCAAGCTATTTAAAGCTAGTTGTAAGAATGTTCCTGAAGCAATGTGAGATTATATTCATTCAATCTTGCCATTGAAAGACTTAATGTGACTGTTAACTGACAGTTTTTCTGAGCCTAACTGTAGTTGTGAGTGTCCAGGAAGGCTGACCTAAGATGCCAGCAGCCCTGTGGGAGGGCAGGCATGAGCTTCAGGTATGATTTCTTGGCAAAGTTGAGGGGGCAACTGTTCAGCATGTGCTCAGGTGGGACCCTTTTTACTTGATTCTCTTAACTGAAGCCTGGCAGACTAGGCCTGGCTCAATGCAGCTTGTAGTTTGACATAACTTCTGCCTGGAGTTGATAGGAATCTGGGGAAAATATGGTCCCCTGATTCTGAGTTCCTGCTCTCTTGGTGGCAAATTTCTATAGTCAGAAGGTTTTGTAAGTACAGTAAAAAAATCTATTGATTATGGAACATCTTAGATTACTATAAGACTGGGAGTAGCATTTTTGCATAGGTCCCTATATGAGTTAGATTTTCTCTCAGTTATGGTATAGAGATAATTAGGTCAAGGGCTTATGAGAATATTATTTTGCTATTTGGTTAATATCAAGCTTGTCTAAAGATTTGTTACAATAAATAATGTTAAAAGAAGAATGGCTTGTAGCTTATTCTGTAAATGTCATCAAAGAAACATGGTATGACAAAAGTTTATGATATTGTGTGTACTATGACAAAAATTGGTTATTTAATGTGTTTATGTATGTACTGGAGCCTGTTAATTCCTTAAGTGAGATAGCATCCTCCTGGTGGGGAAATTAATAATGAGTGAATGTAGAATATAAGAAACTGGGTTCTGATGTGAATTTCTTAAACAGAACAATTGGTCAAGGTTCCAATTTTCAATTTGTAAAATGATTAGGATTATAAGGATCAGAAATGGTAACTTAAAATTGTGCTAAGGTGACTTTTGTAGGAGAATGGACAGAAAGCTGGTTCCCATAAGAAGACAAGAGGAAGGTGCTGGGATGCTGTGCTGAGAGCAAATACCAAAGACCAGAAGACTTTTGGTGCTCCCTGCCGGACAGCTACACAGGAAAAGACTTTTTGAACCTTAAAGGGACAATTGCATCATTGTTTTCCTTTGGGTCTCTGTATCTGTATTTACAAAGGGACTGCCCCCTTTGATTTGTCAATGCGTCGGAGATTTTGAGGAATGGAAACCTTAGAAAAGGTTAATGGGGACGCAACTTATATCAGCAATGATGTGTGAAGTCTTCAGATTAGTATAAGAAGAGGGGGCACTGCATGGGATGGATAATTGTGAAGACTTCACAGGGTATGTCTGATGGAGAGGTTTTGGGATTTGTCCTTGTAATTTTGGAAGGCATGCCCTTCCCCCTCTCTCTCTCAGATGTTAAAAAATAATGAACTTCTTGTGAGCTATTTGTTCTCTGCTCCAGAAAGGGTCTCTCCTTCCGCCACCCCATTTCTTCTCCTAGACTTTTAGACGCCACCCTGGCAGTTGAATTCTGATAGGGAAAAACCTGAATGAACTGGATCAATCTTGGTCCTCTGTGTAGTTTTCACGCCTAGACTGTAAGCCCACCTCCCAGGCAATGGTGAGAAGGGATAGAGGTGGGTGGGAATCTTTTTCATTAAGACTATAAATTAAGGCAGGTTCTCTTTTACCTCGCCTCCTCCATTATGGAGGTGTGCCCAAATCTTGCAAGGTTTGTAGAATAAATTTACTTTGTTCCTCCTAAAAAGAATTAGAATGGAACAAATGGAAGCTAATGACATTATGAGAAATCAAGGCACTATCAAACAAAGCCAAAAGAATGAAAAAATGGAAGACAATGTGAAATATCTCATTGGAAAAACAACTGACCTGAAAAATAGATCTGGGAGAGATATCTTAAAAATTATTGGACTACCTGAAAGCCATGATCAAAAAAAGTGCCTAAACATCATCTTTTAAGAAATTATCGATGAAAACTGCCCTGGTATTCCAGAACCAGAAGAGAAAATAGAAATGGAAAGAATCCATCTATCACCTTCTGAAAGAGATCCCAAAAGTAAAACTCTTAGGAATATTGTAGCCAAATTGCAGACTTCCCAGGTGAAGAAGAAAATATTGCAAGCATCTAGAAAGAAACAATTCGAGTATTGTAGGAACATGATCAGGATTAGAGAAGATTTAGCAGCTTCTACATTAAGGGATCAGAGGGCTTGGAATATGATGTTCTGGATGTCGAAAAAGCTAGGGTTAAAACAAAGAATTGCCTATGGAGCAAAACTGAGTATAATACTTTGGGGGGAAAATGGATTTTCAATGAAATAGAGGACTTTCAAAAATTCTTGATGAAAAGATCAGAGTTGAATAGAAAAGTTGACTTTCAAATACAAGAATCAAGAGAAGCATGAAAAGATAAATAGGAATGTGAAATCATAAGGGACTTATTAAAGTTGAACTGTTTACATTCCTTAAAAAACAGCAGGTAAACCATTTAAGAGAATAGAAAACATTTAGTAATGATTTCTATCCAATCGTTATAAAGCAAAGGGAAAGGTGAAAAATAAAGACATCAACATGTCTAAGTAGCGTCTCAGGTTAGGCACATTCAAGTACTTTCCAAGAAGATCTTTTCATAAATGCAATAGTAAGCAAGGAAGACCAAAGCTGAGCTCTTATGGTCAAGTTCCATGTATGTACATGTAGCATCCCCCATTTCCTACTTTGGCTTCTTCTCCTATTGTTGCCTTTCCTTATGCTTCCAACTGTACACGCATTCTGTCTAAATCATATGATGGATACTATCTCTTCTGAGAGTGAGAAGAGTACTGCTTAAGATACTGAACCAAAAATACCAGGGGCACCTGAAGTTAGTCCCTAGACTCTGTATTCAGAGGTATATACTATCTGCAAGAGGTACTGAATGAGTATGAAGTAATGAAATTATTTTCCTTATGTGCTTCATATACTCCATCTAAATAGCTTTCTCTCTAAAAGTTTTCCAAAGAAGAGTTAGCTTCAAAAAAAGAAAATAGAGTAATAATAGCACTATTGAAAAAATAACACAATATTCCATAGTGACCTCATTAAAAATGAAATTATACACCCATAGGGAAGTACCAGGGTATGGTAAAATGAGTATTGAACTTAAACTCGTGGACCTAAGGTGAAACCTTGACAAATCGCTTAAATTTTGATGACTAAGTTTCCTCATTTGTAAACCTAGGATCTTGGACTAGATGACCTACAAGTTGTATCTAGTTCTGCCTATAATCCTAGTTGTTGATCTTACTTTATATTATGCAATTATGTATAATTCTTTTTCTATATGATTAGAAGCAGTAATATGGGTGTAGTGATGGTGTCATTCAGCAAATGATACCTGAGTTCTAGTTCTGGTTCATAGTTGAGCAATCATTGTTCAAATTACAGAAAAGCCTATACCCAGCCTTGGTTTACAGATTCCCCAACTGCTTTCTTATATATTCTGCTTATTATTTGACCTTCATCATCCCACTGAAATCACAGTTGTACTGACTTCACTTGCATATGGAGTAGTCATTTAGCTGGTTTTGCACCAAGAAGGAATGGGCCAGAGGAAGGAAATAATGCATGATTATGCATGAATAAAAGATAGAAAAAAATTAATGCATTTGTAAAGGTTATACATTTCTTAATGGTTTTAAAATTCTAGGTATTATCACATATGGTTAAAATAGTCAATAAAACTGAGGTACCTTTGTGAACTCTTTGATATCTCTAGGATTCTGACTTTGCTATATATGAGGGAAGAAACTGTGGCAACCATCCATGTAATTATAGCCAGAAGAACCCTTTGGATGCAATTATTTGGACTTGCTTGATGAAGTTTTGTGGAAAGAGGTGGGAAGGAAGGAACTGCCTCCAAAGCTTGTTTGTCAGCCACATAAAGAAAATAATTTCATTCCTTCACATTTACATTTTGTAGAGAGACTGAACCTATGACCTCACTGGTATAGGAAACTCCCTCTACTAATGGAAATGAACACTTTCCTGCAATTTATAGTCTTAGAGAGTTTCTTAGAGCCACTATGTATAAGAGGTAAGAGTTGAACCCAGGTTTTCTTGACTTTAAAGCTGGCTCTCTATCCATTCTGCTACACTGCCTCTATATCTTATAGGTAACACAAAAATCACCAATATATTGGATATCATGAGAAAATATGAATTATTGCTTCAATATTCCACTTCTCTTTGCATGTATGAAAAAATCTGTGATATCAAATAGCTGCATCACTTATGTTCTTGAGTAATATATAAAAATATTTATAATAATAAAGGAAAGCAAGTCAAAGGCTTATTTGTAGTGAAATGTAATTTAGATTAAGACCTAAGGAAAATGTTAGATGAAATTTACTTGGACTGGGTATTGAATACAGAAGAACTAAATCTGGAATAAATCCTTCATGGTTAAGAAGAAAAAAAATATTTTGTGTTTACAAAATATGTTTATATACTTGCTATTCCAGATATAGAAAAGTACATCTGTTACATTAAGCCTGTTAAACATGACATATTATGTTATACATATTATTATTAACATTTTTAGATAGCATACATGATGCTTAGCAACAAAAGATGATCTCCTAAAATGGAAGGGAAAGTTGGATGCTCATGTGAAAATCAGACAAATGTGTTAGCAATATAAAGGCTAGAATTTGGATCAGAACACTTGGGTGGTGGCCACAAATCTCAAGTCCATTTCACCTGCCATAGAGCACCTGGACAAAACCTCTGAAGATTCTTATCCCATAGTTTAATGATGAAAGTTTCTTAAGTATTTAATAACAATTTTCAAAGAAGGTATTAATGAATTCCTTGGGGAAAATCAACATAATTGAACACTGTGTAATTATAATGACCAAGCTCAGCACCAGAGAAGAGTTCAAAAAACGAACTTCCTTCCCATCATTAATGTGCTGGGCAGCTCATCCACCTTTGGTGTCTACATTTCACCCAACTCTCACCTGTGGCTCCAAGAAGCTGTAGCATATGCAGTGGCCATATGACAGTAAACCATCATGGCAGACAGGCTAAATCAGGTTGAGGGTAACCAACAGACCTCCAACCTATTAGTGAATGAGAGGATGTCTCCCCGAGCATGTGAAAATATCCCCTGGCAGAATGGGCAGATGAGAACAACTTGTTCCAATGGCCATGAAGGCATCTGAAAAAGGGGCTGTGAAGTGCTTAGAGCTTGGTCAGGTATCAAAGATATCCAGGTCATCCACTGCATCCTGGGCCATACCCAGTCATCCTGACTTTTGTCTTGCCACTAGACTTCAATGACTCTGGAAGAGAGAATGAGGCTGACCACTTTCTGCAACTCTGCTTCACTTAAATCCAATTCATGTGCAAGGCAGGACATCACACATAATGGCATTGGTCCTCTTCTAAATGAAGGATGGATAATAACAATTGGCTGGGGGACTATGCATGAGAAATAATGCACATACTTCCAGGCCCAAGCAATGTGTTGGAGTAAGTTTTACTGGACTACTTTTTCCCTCTTTATTAATCTGTGTTTCAAAGTAATGAACGACTCGCAGCTTTGGAGAGGAGAGAGACCTTTCTTAGGATCACATATTTAGGGCTAGGAAGGACTCGGAGATCATCTATTTCAACCACTTCATTTTATATATAGGAAGCTGAGGCCCAGAAAGACTCAGTAATTTCTCCAAGGTTATGTAGATTATAAGTAAAAGAAATGGTATTCAAATCCAGCACATCTAAATCAAAAGCCAGTGTTTTTTGTTTATTTTGTTTTGTTATTCTTCAACCATTCAATTTAGGGAAAGGATAGTATATAAAAGCCAAGGTATGAATCATAATAAGACAAAATAAGACAAAGTTTCAAAAGGAATACATTTCTAGGATGACATTCCCCTACTACTTTGGGTTGTAATTTTAGAGCATAATAGTTAATAAAATAGAGATGCTCCTTTAACAACTGCAATCAACCTAAAAGAGGTTAGTGGGAAGGTGTTAGGAGGGATCAGAATAAACATTTTTCAATATGGAATTTTGTTACCATGTATACTAGAAAATCAAAGTTTAAGACAGATCTATATTGTAAAATTCACTTTGACCACAATAATACTAAAATGAGATAATTAAAATTAATGTAAACTGTACCTCCAATTACATTTAATTTAAAAGCTATGAAAATTCAAACTGAAAAGAATAGTCATTTCTTTTAGCAAAGGATATATATGTACATGTGTATAGATAGATAGATAGATAGATAGATAGATAGATAGATGATCTATGTATATAACTTCCTGGCATGACTAATTATTTCAGTAGAATCCAGCAGTGAATAGGTGAATAGCATTAACAGTATATGGGATGGTTTTTTAAAAAGAGATAATTAATAATTACTTAAAAGCAATGAACCATCTAGCATTTACACCTCATGGAAAATTCTCCTAAAATGTTTCTTCCACCTCAAAGGAAATTATGAAAAGCAATTAAATTTCTTAAACTTGAAAACATCTAGTAATGACAGGTTCCCAATAATGTTTTCTAAACATTGCTGGGAGCAATTATATTTCTTTGAGTTCTCATACTTACTTTAGATGCAGTTGAGGTTGTGTGGTTTCCAACTTCGCAGGGACCACAGTTTGTGCATTTTTTAATGGCAGCAAAGGTTGTATCACCAATGCCAGTTGGTATGCCCATGTCTTTTCTTATTTGAAAAAAAACTGTAAGTAAGATCACTGCCAAACAAATGAAGATTCCATTTGGAGTTTATTCTGGCTAAATTAATTAAAAGGCAGCATGTGGGTTTTTGAAAGTACTGTTTATTCCCTAACGATATGAAAAAAGCCCATTCAACCTAATTTTTGATGCAAATGATTTGAAATAGTCCTTGTGTGACAATGTTGATTAATGCTGAAGAAGCATTTGATTGTATTGAATTGCTTTAAATAACCCAAATGATTTTCTTTTTGAGATGTTGTCATCTCATGGTTTGGGTTACTCTCCAAGATAACTGAAATAGAAATTAAACTTAAGAGTGAGTGAATATCCCATGTCCTCTTTCTTCTAACTATATAGTCCTTCATGTCTTTAATAGATCACAAGATAGGAAGACTGAGTACCAAAACAGATCACAGCCAAGGTCCAAATATATCCAGTTTGTAAAATGAACCATAGCTTCTGGCTACAGGCAAAGAATATAGAAACAAATGAACAATAATTAGTAGAATATCTGCTCTAATAGCATTTTGTTAGAAATGTTAAGAATCTTGTAAAAAATGTCTTTCTGGCCTCCATTAAGGTAAAATTCCATTGAAATTTTTCCACTGTTGTCACCTACACTACTGAATGATTCCACTGTACAAGGTGATAGGAGTCACAAAAGACATTGTACTAATTAGTCCTCAAAACCAGAGGCCAAGAGCAAGGGCAGGCCTCATTGGGACTCAATGACATTTACTGCAGAGAAAAAACAATGATTATCCATTACTAAATGTTAGAGACGAAGGACTCAATTTGATCTAGAACCCTCATTTTTCAGATGAAAAAACTGAGGACCAGAGAGATAAAGTAATTCACTTAACATCCAAGAGCTTATCAGCAATAGAGCTGGAAGTAGGATCTCAGCCTTCTGGGTCTGAGGCCTACGCTCTTTCTGCTGAAACACACTGCCTCTTGACCTATGTGGATGTTGGGATGGATGGTGGGAAAGAAAGAAGGAAGTCAGGAAGAAAGGAAAGAAGGAAAGAAAGAAAGAAGTCAGGAAGGAAGGAAGGAAAGAAAAAAGGAAGGAAGGAAAGAAAAAAGGAAGGAAGGAAAGAAAAAAGGAAGGAAGGAAAGAAAAAAGGAAGGAAGGAACTGAGGAAAGGAAGGAACTGAGGAAAGGAAGGAACTGAGGAAAGGAAGGATTAAAGACACAAAGAGAAAGAAAGGGAGAAGGGAGGGAAAGAGGCAAGAAAGAAGGAGGGAAGGAAGAAAGGGAGAGAGGAAGTGAAGAAAGGATAGAGGAAAGAAAAAAGAAAGAAAATGTGAGAGAGAGGAAGGAAGGAAAGAATGGAAAGAGAAAGAAAGAAAAGGAGTAATAAAAGGAGAAAGTGAGGAAAGGAGAGAGGAAAGAAAGAAAGGAAGAAAGGAGGAAGGAAGAAAGAGAGGGAGGAAGCAAGGGAGGAGGGAGGAAGGAAGGGAAGGAGAAAGGAAGGAAGAGATGAAAGAAAGAAGAAAAGAAAGAAAAAAAGAAAGGAAAGAAAACATTTTAAAATTTAAAGAAAATAACTAAAGTTAAACTAGGATCCTAAAGAGTACCTCCAGCCAAACTATAGCAGTCTTTCTTTAGGCCTCATCAGCCTTTTTCCACAAATCAAAGTAGAACTAGGAGCAATATATGTATTTACAAAGACAAGCTTTCACTTCATGATAAAGAAAAGCTTCTGACAATTAGAGTTATCCTAAAGTGGAATGTGCTGCTTTGGTAGATAGTGAATTCCCCCTCACTAGATGTATTCAAGTGGAGGTTGAAGGAAAATTTGTCTAAGATTTTAGAGAGGAATTTTCTGTTCAAATATAGATTGGACTAGATGACCTCTAAAATGCCTTGCTTCTCTGAGATTCTGTGATTCTGTGACTATAACCTTTTGCAGTCACAATAGTACTCATATCCTACAAATAGTTTTGTTTTTATTTTGTTTTGTCGTAGCTAGCATACTTATAGGACTTGAAGGTTTATAAAACACTTTACAGCTTTTATTTCATTTTATTACAACATCTTGGGAAGTAAGTGCTATTATTATCCCCATGTTACAGCTGGGGAAATTGAGGTAGACAATAGTTAAGTGAGGGAGTGATGGAAGCCAGATTTGAACCAAGGTCTTCCTGATTCTGTGTCCAATGCTCCAGTCATCAACCTCCTCTGGTTGTTTAAGGTAGTTGATTAAGTATATCATGTATTGAGCTTTCTTTAGTTCTATGGGATCATGCCCCCCCTCAAATATTATGGGGATAATTTGCAAGAGGACCAAGTTAGATAATGAAGGGCTGAAAAAGATACAAGATGTAATGTTGCAATTTCTGCATGTGATTCATTCGTGCTCCAATGACTCATGTAGGATATGGAGTTGATCTTGAGTTCTCAAAGACTGGGTTAATTCATCATGTACTCTGGAAAGACTTCTTATGAGTCCCAAACTGATTATATGCCTTTTGTCCAAGGAGAAGCCTAGATAAATCTAAAGATGCATACCAAGCTATGGTTGGCCATTGGGCAATGATTATTTTTGGCTCCAACAGCTTACAAAGAGGTATAGATGGTTTGTAGGCTTAGTGTTTAAGCAGTACTTAAAGATCATTTAGTCCAGTCATTCTTAACCTTTTTGTGTCATGAAGTCTTCTGGCATTCTGAGGAAGCCTATAAAACCCTTCTCAGGGAGGTGGAGCCAAGACGACAGAGTAAAAGCAAGGATTTGCCTGAGCTCTCCTTCAATCCCCTCCAAATACCTTTTAAAAATTACTCTGAACAAATTCCAGAACAGTAGAACCAATAAAAAGACAGAGTGAAACAAATTTCCAGCCCAAGACAACTTAGAAGATCAGCAGGAAAAATCTGTCATGCCTGGGTGAGAGTGGAGCATAGCACAGCAAACCAGGAGCAGGCCTCAGGCAACTGAATCACTGGCAGCTGTAGCAATTTCCAGACCTCTGAGCCCAAAGACAACTTAGAAATTCAGCAGGAAGGGTCTGTCACACCTGAGTGAGAGTGGAGCACGGCCCCACATAGGCCACACCAGCACAATCACAAGAGCAAATCAAGAGCAGGCCTTGCGAGTGACTGAATCAGCAGTTTGCATCCAGAGCTCTCAGGCCACAGGCAGTAAGGGGGTTGAACAACTGGTCAGAAGAATATTACAGGGGTCTTTTTTTTACTAGCACTGAGGTAGAACTCTGCAGCTTTGCCCATATTGGGATCCAGGTCTCAGTCTTAGGTGACAGTCTCAGAGAGAGGAGGAGCACTAGCATAGCAGAGCTTGTGGCCACGGTGGAAAGGAAATGCTTCTCACAGTTGTAGAGCAGAAAAGAGTGCTTGTGGTCACTCACAGACCAGAGCACCGACCAAGAGAGGATTAAAAACTTCTTAGATCAGACCACCTTAGAAGAACTGAAAATTTACAGGTCCCTAGAAGTATCTCTGAAAAACAGCTGCACAAAACCCCTGAAGCTTGAGACAGTGTGCCCTCCATACTGGAAGCAGAGCCTTACTTTAACAAAGAGTTAAAAAAGTCAAGTAATGGGCTGAAAAAATGAGCAGACAATGGAAAAATAATCTGACCATAGAAAGTTACTATGGTGACAAGGAAGATCAAAGCACACACTCAGAAGAAGACAACAAAGTCAAAACTCCTACATCCAATGCCTCCAAGAAAAATATGAATTGGTCTCATGCCATGGAAGAGCTCAAAAAGGATTTTGAAAATCAAGTAAGTGAAGTAAAGGAAAAATTGGGGACACAAATGTGAGTGATACAAAAAAATTCATGAAAAAAGAGTAACAGCTTGGTAAAGGAGTCACAAAAAATACTGAAGAAAATAACACCTTAAAAAACAGACTAGGCCTAATGGTAAATGCAATCCAAAAAGCCAATGAAGAGAAGAATACCTTAAAAAGCAGAATTGGCCAAATGGAAAAGGAGGTCCAAAAGCTCACTGAAGAAAATAATTTCTTAAAAATTAGAATGGAGCAGATGGAAGCTAATGACTTTATGAGAAATCAAAACACAATTGAGCAAAACAAAAAGAATGAAAAATAGAAGACAATATGAAGTATCTCATTGGAAAAACAACTGACCTGGAAAATAGATTCAGGAGAGATAACTTAAAAATTATTCAACTACCTGAAAACCATGATGAAAAAAAGCCTAGACATCATCTTTCATGAAATTATCAAGGAAAACTACCCTGATATTCTAGAACCAGAGAGTAAAATAAAAATTGAAAGAATCCACTCATCACCTCCTGAAAGAGATCCCAAAATGAAAACTCCTAGGAATATTATAGCCAAATTCCAGAGGATCCAGGTCCAGGAGAAAATATTCCAAGAAAGAAACAATTCAAGCATTGTGGAAACACTATAAGGATAACACACGATCCAGCATCTTCTATATTGAGGGATTGGAGGGCCTGGAATATGATATTTCAAAGGGCATAGGACCTAGGATTACAATCACCTACCCAGTAAAACTGAATATAACCCTTCAGGCAAAAAAAATGGACATTCAACAAGACAGAGAAATTTTAAGCATCTTTGATGAAAAGACCAGAGCTGAATAGAAAATTTGATTTTCAAATATAAGACTCAAGAAAAATAATAAAAAGATAAGCAGGAAAAAGCAATCATAAGGGACTTATTAAAGTTAAACTGTTCACATTCCTACATAGAAAGATAATATTTGTAACTCATAAGACCTTTTTCATTATTAGGGTAGTTCAAAGAAGTATATGATGACAGTGTGCATGGGTGTGAGTTGAATATGTAGGGATGATATCTAAAAAATAAAAGTAAGCTGTGAGAGAGGAATGTACTGGGAGAAAGAGAAAAGGGGTGGTAGAATGGGATAAGTTACCTCACATAAAAGAGGCAAGAAAAAGCTTTTACAGTGGAGGGAAATGGAGGGGGGCAGTGAGGGAGAGTGAGTGAACCTTACTCTCATCAGAATTAGCTCAAAGAGGGAATAACATACCCACTCAATTGGGTATAGAAATCTATCTTACTTGCCCTATAGGAAGGTAGGAGGGAAATGGGGTAAGAGAAGAGAAGGGGGTGATGGAAGGGATGGCAGATTGGGGGAGAGGGTAGTCAGAAGCAAAACATTTTGAGGAGGGACAGGGTGAAAGGAGAGAAAGAATGGAATAAATGCAGGGGATGGAGGGAAATACAGCAGGTTTCTCTGAGAAAGGACTCATTTCTCAAACATATAGAGAACTGAGTAAAATGTATTAAAAATAAGAGCCATTCCCCCAATTGATAATGATCAAATATATAATCAGTTTTCAGATGAAGTAATCCAAGCTATCTATAGTGATATGTAACGATACTCTAATTCACTATTGATTGGAGAAAAGCAAATTGAAGCAATTCTGAGGTTGTTTATTACTAGATGATTAGATTGGCTAATAATACAGAAAAGTTAAATGACAAATGTTGGAGGGGATATGAGAAAAATGAAACTTGAATGCACTATTGCAGGAGTTATGAATTGATTCAATCATTCTGTAGAATAATTTGGAACTATACCTGAAGGGCTATAAAATCATGCATACCCTTTGACCTAGCAATACTTCTACTAACTCTGTATCCCAAAACAGATTTTAAAAAATTTTTTAAAAGGATCTATATGCACAAAAAATATTTATAGCAGCTCTTTTCTGTTGGCAAAGAATTGGAAATTGATGGGATGCCCATCAATTGGGGAATGGCTGAGGAAATTGTGCTGTGTGATTATGATGGAATACTATTGTGCTATAACAAATGATGAGCAGGATGCTCTCAGGAAAACCTGCAAAGACTTACAGAAACTGATGCAAAGTTACAGTCCTGTGTATGAAGTAATACCAATATTGTAAGATGACCAGCTGTGAATGACTTATCTGTTCTCAGCAATATAATGATCCAAGACAACTCTGAAGGAACTATGACAAAAAAATGCTATCCATTACCCTGAGAAAGAACTGGTAGTGTCTGGATACAGATTGAAGCATACTTTTAACTTTCTTTATTTTTCTTGAATTTTTTATTTCTGTTTTCTTTCTCAACATGACTATTATGGAAATGTTTTTCATGACTGCACTTGTATCACCTATATTGAATTGCTTGCCTTCCCAATGAGGGGGCCAGGTAAGGAGGGTGGAAGAGAGAGAATTTGGAACTCAAAGTTTTAAAAACAAATGTTAAAAATTGTTTTTACATCTAAATGGGGAAAAATAAAATACTAAATAAATAAAACCCTTCCCAGAAATTTTTGTTTTCTGCATAAAATGAAATATATAGAATTACAAAGAAAATCAATTATAATGAAATACAGTTAAGAAAATATTTTTAAAATATGTTCCCTAACTCCAGGTGAACTCCTAATTTAGTCCAATTCCCTTCCTTTCTAAATTAGAAAACTGAGGCCAAAGAGGTAAAACTACTTACTTGAAAGCATGCAAATAATAGCAGGGCTGTAAATTCTAACCCAGTCCCTCTAATACTACACATAGTACCCTTTTCACTAAATTGTGTTGTCTGTGGTCTACATGAATGAAAAAGTGCTGACACATGTTAAAACACAGATCCTTGAACTACTGAAATATAATTTCCAAGTCCTGCCAATATTTCATCCATGTAAAAAGAAAAGCAATCACTTTAACTTGACAATCTCTCAAAGCCCATATAAACTTTAAAAGAATCAGTCAAAGAACCAAGTGGATCACATGTAGTAAGGAATCTAACCCTGAGTCACAACATCATGTAGACAGAACTAAGCAATAATTACACATTCAGCTTTGATCTGTATCTAATAGAAATCTCCATCTTCAATAAATATGACCTTTGTCCAGGGCAGCTAGGGGGCACAGTGGATAGAGCACTGGGCCTGGAGTCAAGAAGACTCAAATTCCTGAGTTCATGCCTGGCCTCAGACACAACTACTGTGTGACCCTGGGCAAGTCACTTCACTCTGTTGACCTCAGTTCCTCAGCTGTAAAATGTGCTAGGAAAGGAAATGGCAAACCACCCCAGGATCTTTGCCAAGAAAACCCCAAATGGGGTCATGAAGAGTCAGACATGACTGAATAACAACAATAATTATGATCATCTGTGCAGAAATCATCCTTTTTCCTTTTCCCAGTCTCCTCCCTCTTCCCCATCCAAACATATACCTCTAGCAATCACTCCCAGCACTATTTTCCACTCTCCCAGCTGAGAGTGCATAGAACCAAGCAGTGAGTAGAGTATATGTATACAATCCAGTGAGTATGAGTAACTATATAAATTATTTGGAGATTACTGGTTATTTGAGATAATTTGTTCCACTGTTTCCCTCCATTTACATGGAGAATCAAACTCAAACAACATTTTCATATTGCCTCAGAGGGCTTCGTGATCCAATTTAAGGGACAAGTACAAATTCTCAGTAATCCAAATGAATTGTTTCCTACCAAAAATTGCATATGAGCCAAGAAAAGCTTGGGGCCAACAATAAATGACAAAGACAGCTGCTTTATCTTGATGAAGATCTTAAAAATATAGAGTCTATTTCCTCTTTTGGACCCACATACTTTGAATACAGATGCAAAAAAAAAATAGCATGCATCCCAATTTACTTCCAAATATAGGTACTTCAGATGTCTCATTTTGGATTGGGCAGCACATTAGGCTATAAAAAAAGAACTGGAAGCCCTTCATCAAATTCTTTGCATTGTGATTAAACACACACACACACACACACACACACACACACACACACACACACACACGTACACACGCACCCACAATTCAATTCAATTTAATGAGCATTTAAAATATTTATAATGGATAAAGAGCTGGTCTTGGGACCAGAAAGACTTGGTTCAAGTACTGTATATAATGCATTCTATGTGACCCTGGGCCAGTCACTTAACCCCTAAATGCCAAGACAACTTTTTAAGACATTAAGTTGCAGAAAAAGTATTATTTTGCATTGCTGCAGGAAAGTTCACAAGTTAATAGTTCACTGTCTCAATGAAATGATAATAGCAAATACTCTATGCTGCCCATTAGGCATAAAAGGACAAAAGAAAATTGCCCCTGAGAATTCTATTTATATTTTTATTTAGAAGAAGATAATTTTCAGAAGCTTTAAGACAAAATCATTAAAATCTACTGTCCAATTATATGGCAGGTACAAGATGAATGGCAAGATAGTTTCTGTAGTCATCATCAGCTCTCAAAATTTCTCAAAATGAGAATTATGCACAATAGGTAAAGTAATTACAGCTGTCTCTATTCAAAAACAGGTAACAAGAAGATGACTTAATAGCAAGGAATGCTAATCCTTAATCCTTACCACACTTATTCAGTACTCCCTAGCTCACCAGTCTCCAAGATTCGGTAGGGATCCATTCAAAAATTTGTTCACTTGCTACTGTTGCTGCTGCTACAGTTTCTACCAGCAAATATGGCCCTGCCCTTGCTTCACCATTCTGCTATGACAATATGTGCAGGAGGGAGAAGTATAAGAAGGTATTTATTCTGTCTGGAGAAGCAGCATGCTTCAGCAGCACTTAGCCAAAGACCTAAAGAACAGAGAGAACTGCAGCAGGGTGACAGTGTGTATATTGGGACTGTTACAATCTTGAAGAAAAGGCAAGGGACATCCCACTGGGACCAGTTTTACACCTCCCTCACAAAATTTGGTTTCCATACATATACAACATATACATGTAAAAATATTGATAAGGGGGAGGGAGGGAGGGTGAGAGAGAGAGAGAGACAGAGATAGATGGAGACAGAGAGAGATGGAGACAGAGAGAGATAGAGACAAAGACAGAGACAGACAGAGACATAGAGGCAGAGAAACAGAGAGAGATGTAGGTGTGTATAAATATATATGTATGTATAAAGATCTAATGCTACTCTTCAATAGATGTGTGGTTGAAGGCTATTACAAAAAGTTCTCAAAAGAATTGAAACTGTTAATAACAATATGTAACAATGTTCCAAATCACTATTAGAGAAATACAAATCACAATAATTCTGAGGTTTTACCTCCTTACATTCTGCAAATTGGTAAAGATGACAAAAACTGGGAATAGTTAATGTTGTAAGGATTAGTTATAAGAAGATATGGTCAATATTGCATTATTGGTGGTGCTTTGAATCAGTATAACCATTTTGGACAGTAATTTGGAGTTATGCAAATAAAGTGACACTTTGACCCAAGGAATACACCCCCAAGGAAGTGTTGATAAAAAGAAAATCCTCATCTATACCAAAATATTTATAGCAGCACTTTTTGTGGTAGTAAAGAAAATGACACAAAGTAGATCCCCATCAATTGAGGAACAGCTAAATAAACTGTAGTACGTGGTCACAAAGTAAAATAAAGGGAAATAATCTCAGAGCTGTGACAAAACTTTCCAAAAAAAGTGAATTCAAATGGCTAATACCGTTTGCCAGAGAGGTAACACATGTATTTGTTTTGATGGAATATACAGGTCTGTCATAAGAGAGAGCATCTACTCTGGGGTGGAGAAGGTTACATATGAAGGGATATAACAACCTTTCTAAAATTCACAGAAAAGTATTTTTAAATCAGAAAAATACATATAGAGTAGTTTTGTTACTCTGATAAATGCATATGATATATACATATGTATACTTATTCTAAATAAAATAACCATAGTTTGCTATTTCTTATACAAACCCCAAATTCCTTTTTGTTTATTGAAAAATGTGTGTTTTAAGCAATAATTAGGTCCGCAATAATATACATTATAATACCTATATGTATAACAGCATGCATGTGTATTAAGTATTATATATAATTTTTTAAAGATTATTTGCATGTAAAAGATGAATATTTCTTCGATGAGAAGTTTTGGACTTTTTTTAAAAAATACTGCACAGTTTCTTAAAGGTAATCCAGCCTACTTTCTTGCTTCTAGGTCCAGTCCATTCTCTATCTGCAGTTCTGAACAGCAATCTGTGTATATGTATGTGTGTATGTATATGTATACGTATATGTATATGTATGTATGTGTGTGTATATATATATGCATGTATGTGTGTTTTTATTTTATAATGAGCAAACAGCAAATATAATAGAAGCATGTATTTTCTTCACTTTTCTGTCCTTTATTTTATCATAAGCTTGTTGTCTCCTACAGAATATAATGTGCAAAAGTTTACCTGTTCCAACCTCCTGCCTCTATTAAGGACACCCTCAATATATGTATAGATTTTTCTCATAAAGATTTTGTAGAAGTGGGGGAAAGGTATACGTCAGCACTTATTGATATTTTCTTAATTTGTTTTGTGGAGTAAAAATATTCATGATTTTTTTCTAGGCATGTTGTATCCTACTTTATCTTTCAGATAAATTTAGAATCAGTCCCCCTGTACCCTTAAAATTGTATTCCTTCCACCTTCTACACACCACCTTTTAGAACATTTGGCTGATTCCAGCTATTCTTTCCATCTCTGTTTTCTTTAGTAGTCTAAGAAGAATTTGTTAATCTAATCTTGACAAATCTTTTCTATCTTTCATTTTTTATTGTCTTTCTAACTCACCCTTATATGATCTGGTTCCTGCCTGTCTCTGGCCAAGTTTTCACAGGAACATAGGATCGTAAGACCATAGGTTCACAGATTTAGGACTAAAAAAGACCTTAGATAGACAGCTAGTCCAACCATATCATTTTACAGATGAGAAAACTGAGGCCCAGAGATGTTAAATGTCTTGTCCAAAGTCACACAGGTAGATGGCAGAGCCAGGACTTGAACCCATATCAGAGTCCAATTCAATACTCTTTCCACTACGTCAAACTGCCTTTGTTATTTGGTCGTATCAGTTGTGTCTAATTCTTTGTGACTGCATTTGGGGTTTTCCTGGGAAATATACTGGAGTAGTTCACCATTTCCTTCTCCAGCTCATTTTATAGATGAGGAAACTGAGGCAAACAGGGTTAAATGACTTGCCCAGACTCATGTGGTTAGTAAATGTCTGAGGCTGGATTTGAACTTACAAAGATGAGTCTTTCTGATTCTCAGCCCAATCCTCTATCAACTGCACCACCTAGATGCCCCCAACCTATCCTTACTTCAGCTTCTTTTTCCGTCCCTCACTTCTTAATGTTTTATGAAAATGATTAAAAAATTAAAGAGATTAAAAATTTAAAAATTAAGAGATTAAAAAAATGTATCATCATTCTCTATAAAATTCTATAAATAAGTTTCTATATGGAGACAAGGTGGGAGTGGGCTGGTGCATAGACTCAAACTATGTGCAGTATTTTTGTTGAGTATTTTTTTTTTGCAAGGGGGAAGGCAGGCCAAGTGGGCTTAAGTGACCTGTCCAAGGTCACACAGATAGTAAATGTGTCAAGTATCTGAGGCTGGATTTGAACTCAGGTCCTCCTGACTCCAGGGCTAGTGCTCTACTCACTGTGCCACCTAGCAGCCCTGAGTATTTTTTCTATGTGTTAAATAAGTCTTTTGTTAACCATTGAATGACTTATGAATCTCTAATTACATTTCAATATCAGATCTACACTATCAAAGGAACCAGCTCAAAACATGATCACTTGCCTCCTTGGGGAGGCAAATGTGCACCATCCTTCTTCTCAAGTGCAACTTTCTTTTGTCTTCTGGTTTTGTTTATAGTGAGAATGTCAAGATTTGCATGATTCAGTTCTTCCAATAATATGTATACCTGCTGATCACTGGACAAGGATCCCACATTTAGAATACCAGCAGGAAAGTATATTTATAGGCAGCATAAAAACTGAGATACCTCTTTCTGTAAATAGTGATATCTCAATAAGTTGTGTAATTGCATGTCTACTGATTAATTAGCCCAATAGAGTGAGTCTTGAATTAAAATAGACTGAGGTCAAGGGACTGATTCCCCACACTGTACAACTAGTTTTGTTTTAAAGACAACTCCATTCATTCTAGGACCACTGTATCCTTATTTCGGATTAGTCATCTTGAATGTATGTACTTTTGTTCATGTTTGTTAAACCAAAGCTCTATTCTGATGCAGAGACATCAAAGCACTGAAAATGACCCTGAGATTTCACAGGCCCTGACTGAGCAGTCAGTCAGCCAATCTGTTAATAAGCATTTGTTAAGAAATTACTCTGTACCAGGGACTGTGTTGGGGATACAAAGAAAGGGAAAAGACAGCCTGGGCTCTCGAGGAGCTTACAATCTAATGGAAAACACAACAAGCAAATAAATACATACACACAAGCTATGTGCAGGATAAATAGGAAATAATAAATGTTGAACGCACTAAAATTTAAGGGAATCAAGAAAGAAGGGGGAATTGTAGCTGGTACTTGAAGAAAACCAGTGAAGCTGGGAGGTGAAGACAAGGAAAGAGGGCTTGGGGTAGAGCCAGAAAAAATGCATGAACCCGAGGCAGCACATGTCTTGGCTGATTCTATCAAGACATAAAGGCTTCAAGTATGGACCCGATGATGGACCATATGCCTATTTTCCAAGGACCAACCAAGGTAAATTTGGAAACATTCATCATCTAGTTGGCCATGGGGAGATAGCTTTTTGCCACTACAAATTTCCAAGGCTATCTGTGACCTGTGCAGGTGGAGGAGGTATCTATATTGACAAAATCATAGATCCCTGAAACATTGAAGCAGTGCATAAGAGGGAATGGAAAAGAGTATGAATCATTCTTCATAAACATGGGTATCTTTCCATACATAAAATTTCATGTCTAATAAAATGGCATAAAAGAAATCCGGAAAGAATTTGAATAGGATTCAAATAGATTGACAACATCTCTTCAGACCAAATGAGCAATATTCTTGGCATACATTTCATTTTTTTTAAAGATTGGGAGCAGTTAATAATAAATAATCACATGATACTATGGTTATTGGAACTTTAAGATATGGTGAAGTTGAAAGGGAAAAAACTAGTTTTTGAAAAGTTAAGAGAATTAAGCATTAATCAAAAGTTGGTTTTTTCACAATTCATATACATATGATGCTTTCACTACTACTTCCATTCACTTCTCACTTTTTTTAATTTCAAAATATTTTTGATCGGGTAATTCAAAATCATAAAATGTTGGAGCAGAAAGGGCCCTTTGAGAATTAGTCCAGTCCCTCTCATTGGATTCAGTCAATCATTCAGCAAATATTCACAAAGCATTTCCTATTTTGAGAGCACCATCCTACATATTAGGAGTAGTATAAACTTTTGATGAGATAAAGTTCTTATCCTCATAGAGCTTACAATATAAAGACACAAATACAGGTAAGTATGGTATAAATATAACATTATAATTACATGAGGGAGGTATGAAACAAAGTGTTAAGACCTGAACAGGAGGGTTTCTAGTAATTAAATGGAATAGAGAAGCCTTTATACAAAAAGTAGTATCTGAACTGGCCTTTAAACCTTGCATAGAAGTTCCATAGGTAAAGAGAAGAAAATACAATCAAGGCGCAAGGGACAGAATAAACAAAGACACCAAGGCAAAAAAAGTTGAGGCCATGTATTGGGGGGCCAAATTATCTTATCTCAAGGGCACAATGCATGAAGAGGAGAAATAGGAGATAAGGCTGGAAAGCTAGTTTGTTGTTACATTGTGGAAGTCCTTGAATATTGAGAAAAATAATTTAAATCTGATTTGTTGGTCATGATACCTCAGAAGATTTTAAGTAGAATGATATAACCAGACTTTACAAATGAAGAAACTAAATGCCAAAAAAGTTAAATTACTTACTCCTTGAAAACAGAAGCCATGTTTTATTTTAAGTTTATATCTCTCACACTACCTGGAATAGTCTTCTTCGTTCAGGAAGGGATTAAATAAATATGCATTTACTAAATGGATGAAAGAATAGAAAAAAATTATTAAGCACCTCTGAAGTAAAAACCACTGTGCTAAGCACTAGAGAAGCAACTACAAAAAGAAGATAGACCCTGTCTTCAAGAAGCTTACATTTTAATAAAAGAAGATAACATATATAAGGGAGTCACTTGTAGAGAGGGGTAATTTGGTCTGGAAGTCACTTGGGAGGTGAAGAAGGAATGGGGCAATCAAAAACCAAGTCCTTTTCAGCAATAACAGTATTGATTCAATTATTCCTAAGAGTCAAAGGAGGAAAGGTGGGGTGGGGTCGCATATGAGTAAGATGAGGCTGTAATATGGCATAAAGATACCAAGAAAGCAGCCAGTAAGCTGCAAGGTCAGATTCTATCTGCATAGTTATGAAGAACTCCAGGGTGGCAGCCACAGAAAAAGTGCCTTGAACATGTAGGTAATTAATCAATATTTATTAAATTCAGTTGAATTGAGTTGAATTCAAATTGAATTGAATGAAAACAGAATTAGAACCCAGTTCTCCCAATTTCTCCTTCTAAGCACTTTCCCTTACAAGTAGAAGAGAATCTGGTCTTTTTGGTATTTTTTTCCTCCAGGTGTGTCAGAAATTTAGAACTTTCAAGTTTTAATTTTAAAAACAAGAAAAAAACCGCATAGACAAAAAAATGAAGCAGCCATAATAAACAACACAGACAACTTGTTTTAGAAACTATAAATTTTCAACATGATTAACAAAGTCATAAATAGAAGCAGTGCTGCCTGAGACTGCACAAGCTGGTCCCCTGGGTGCTACAGTAAGGAGTCTAATTTGGAGGGAAGGAGGGATGTATATATTTTCAGAGCATGTGTTCACTGTTTACATATTGTAAATATTTTGAGAACATACAAGTTTAACACTCATTAACACATTTTATCTGTTCACTTTAAAAAAAAACTGCTTAAAGTTTTTAAATAGATCCTTCCAAATATTGAAAATATATATGAACTATTGATTTTAAAGCCAGATAAAATACATTGAACAGGATTCAACACTAAACAGATGCTTCTGTCATTGAAAGAAAGCTTAAAGATCTTAAATTAGCAAATGGTAGTCCTTTGTTTCTTGCAAGGTAGAAGAAAGAATATGGTAAGTTGAGGACAGTAAAAGTCTTTTGATAAAAGTAACTAGTGTATATATATAATGTGTGTGTGTATATATAATTTTATAAATGTGTATATATAGATATGTATCTACATATATATGTATCTATGTATTCATGTATCTATTTATATCTATAGATGTCTATATCTATCTATATCTATATCTATCTAAATATATATTAAACATATATATGTATACACACACACACACATATATATGGATATACATATTTATGTGTGTGTGTGTGTGTGTGTGTGTGTGTTTAAAGAGAGACAGAGAGAGAGAGAGAGAGAGAGAGAGAGAGAGAGAGAGAGAGAGATCCAGGGGAGGAGAATGACTAGTACCCGTGAGGAAGAAGAAGAAACTATAAACTGTGACTAGAATTGGAATTCTGAAGGCCTTAGATTAAGGTGGGGAGGAGTAATTAGGAAAGACAAGCAAAATTAAAAGGAAGGAAAGAAATAAAGTTGAAGGAGAAGGAATTGAGCTGAAGGAGGAAAAGGATTCAAGGTGGAGAAAAAGGGCTCATAGGGAAGAAGAAGAATGAATTGAGGACAGAGGACTCTAGCTAAAGAATTAGAATTAGAAAAGGGGGGGGACAAAGAAGCAGTCAAGATGACAGCAGCTGATAAAACAAATGGTTTAATTAATAGAAAGAAACAGATTTGGGTGTGGCTATCACATATTAATAAGATGCTAAAGAGGTAATAAGAAGGACATTTATGATTTCAGAGTTGAAGTCAGCTGCAAGAAATCTGTCACAGTATTTCTCCAGGGAAGTAACTAGAAAGAAAAACATGGACTCAAGATCTCATGGTCATTTCAGGACAACTAATAGGGAGAATTTTGAAGTCATCCTCAATTAAAATGCTGTTTGTATCTCTGACAAGGTCAAGGTGCTGTTCACTGTGTTCAGAGTGCCTGTTGGTCTCCCTCCTCAAAGAGACACTGAAAGGACATCATTTTAGTATCCATGGTTTTTTTTTTTTAATTTAATTTATTTTATTTTTAAATTATGAAATAAAATGAGCATTTCCATAGCAGAATAAAAAAAATGATTGCACATGAAACTGCTAATCTATTGTGTGTGACTTGCTCTTCCTTTTAAATATATAATAAAGTTATCATGTAACTGTCTCTTTTTTCTTTTCCCCTCCCCCACCTTAGAGATGGTTACTGTAAAACAGAAGTGTGTGTGTGTGTGTGTGTGTGTGTGTGTGTGTGTGTGCGCGCGCGCGCGCATAAAATATTTCTATACATACTTCTATTTATCAGATCTTTTGCTGGTGTAGATAGTGCCTTCCCTCATAGGTCCTTTGTGGTCAATCTGGTTATTTATCTTTATAATTAAGATTTTTTTTTAATTTTTAGTTCACAATGCTCAGTTCCACATGATTTTGAGTTGTAGATTTTCTTTCCCCCCTCCTCACACTCCCCAAGACGGCATGGATTTCAACATATCTTCTACATATAACTTCTCATTGAACTTATTTACACTAAAGTCAAGTTGTAAAGAAAAATTATGACCAATGGAATTAATCAGGAGAAAGAAGAAACAAAAACAAAAAAAAAACAAACAAAAGAGAAAAAAAAACAAAGTGAGAAAAAAAGGAGAGCAAACAGTGTGCCTCAATCTGCATTCATAATTCATATTTCTTTCCCTGGATGTAGATAGCATTCTCCATCGTGAGTCCTTTGGAGTTGTGTTTGCACCTTGCATTGCTGAGAAGAGCGCAGTCTATCAGGGTTAGTCATCACAGAATCCATATGTCTGTGGCTGTGTATAATGTTCTCCTGGTTCTGCTCCACTGAGCATTATATTGTGTAGGTTTTTCCATGTTATTATGAAGTCTGTATCATCCCCATTTTTTATCACACAATAGTATTCCATTACCTTCATATAACACACCTCGTTCAGCCATTCCCCAGTTGATGGGCATCCCCTTGATTTCCAGTTCTTTGCTACTACAAAAAGAGCCACTATAAATATTTTTGTACGTATGGGTCCTTTTCCCACTTGTGTGATCTCTTTGGGATACAACCCTAGAAGTAGTATTGCTGGGTCAAAGGGTATGAACATTTTTATAGCCCTTTGGGCATAGTTCCATAGTCTCCAGAATTGTTGGATCAGTTCACAACTCCACCAGCAATGTAACAATGTTCCAATTTTCCCACATCCTTTCCACCATTTATCATTTTTCTGTTTTGTCATTTTAGCCAATCTGACAGGAGAGATGTGGTACCTAAGAGTTGTTTTGATTTGCATTTCTCTAATCAGTAGTGATTTTGAGCATTTTTTCATATCCCTATAGATATCTTTAATTTCTTCCACTGAAAACTGTTTGTTTGTATCCTTTGACCATTTCTCAATTGGGGAATGACTTGTATTCCTATAAATTTCACTCAGTTCCCTGTATATTTTAGAGATGAGGCCATTATCAGAGACACTAGCTGTAAAGATTTTCTCCCAATTTTCTGCTTCCCTCCTAATCTTGGCTGCCTTGGCTTCGTTTATACAAAAAACTTTTCAATTTAACATAATCAAAATTATCCACTTTGCATTTTGTAATGCTCTCTATCTCATGTTGTGTCATGAATTCTTTGCTTTTCCGTAAATCTGATAAGTAAACTATTCCTTGCTTTCCCAAATTGCTTATAGTATCAACCTTTATTCCTAAATTATGAACCCATTTTGACTTTACTTTGGTATATGGTGTAAGATATTAGTCTATGCCCAGTTTCTGCCCTACCATTTTCCAATTTCCCAGTAGTTTTTTGTGAAATAGTGAATTCTTAGCCCAGAAGCTGGATTCTTTGGTTTATTGAAGAGTAGATTGCTCTAGTCATTGGCTGCTGCGCCTTGTGTACCTAACCTATTCCACTGATCCATGACTCTGTTTCTTAGCCAGTACCAAGTAGTTTTGATGACCGCTGCTTTATAGTACAATTTAATACCTGGTATGGCTAGGCCACCTACCCTAGCATTTCTTTTCATTACTTCCCTAGATATTCTAGACCTCTTGCTCTTCCAGATGAATTTTGTTGTTATTTTATCCAGCTCTGTAAAATAATTTTTTGGTATTTCAATTGGTATGTCACTGAATATAGACTAATTTAGGTAAAATTGTCATTTTTATTATATTAGCTCTGCCTAACCATGAGCAACTGATATTTTTCCATTTATTTAGATCTAACTTTATTTGCGTGATAAGTTTCATAATTACGTTCATGTAAGTTCTGGGTTTGTCCTGGCAGATAGACTTTCAAATATTTTATACTGTCCACAGTAACTTTAAATATAATATCTCTTTTGATCTCTTGCTGTTGGGCTTTGTTAGTAATGTATAGGAATGCTGAGGATTTATGTGGGCTTATTTTATATCCTGCAGCTTTGCTAAAGTTGTTTATTTCAAGTAGTTTTTCACTTGATTCTCTAGGATTCTCTAAGTAAATCATCACATCATCTGCAAAAAGTGATAATTTAGTTTCTTCTTTGCCTATTCTAATTCCTTCAATTTCTTTTTGTAATCTTATTGCTAAAGCTAACATTTCTAGTACCAAATTGAATAGCAGGGGTGATAAAGGACATCCTCGTTTCACCCTTGATCTTATTGGGAATGCATCTAGCTTATCCAAATTACAAATAATGCTTGTTGCTGGTTTTAGGTAGATGCTATTTAGAATTTTAAGGAAGGCTCCATTTATTCCTATGCTTTCTAGTGTTTTTAATAGGAATGGGTGTTGTATTTTGTCAAAGGCTTTTTCTGCATCTATTGAGATGATCATGTGGTTTCTGCTAGTTTTGTTGCTGATATGATCAATTATGCTGATAGTTTTCCTAATATTGAACCAGCCTTGCATTCCTGTAGTTTTCCTAATATTGAGCCAGTCTTGCATTCCTGGAATAAATCCTACCTGGTTGTAGTGTATTACTCGCATGATAAGTTACTGCAATCTTTTTGCTAATATTATATAATTTTCTTTCTCTGTTTTGACTCTTCCTGGTTTGGGTATTAGTACCATATTTGTGTCACAAAAAGAATTTGGTAGGACTCCTTCACCTATTTTTCCAAACAGTCCATAAAGTATAGTAATTAATTCTTCTTTAACTGTTTGATAAAATTCACATGTAAAACCATCTGGCCCTGGAGACTTTTTCCTAGAGAGTTCATTGATGGCTTGCTCAATTTCTTTTTCTGAGTGGGGTTATTTAGAAATTTTACTTCCTTTTCTGTAAACCTGGGCAATTTATATTTAGTAGATATTCATCCATATCTCTAAGGTTGTCAAATTTATGGGCATACAATTGGGCGAAATAATTCGTAATTATTGTTTTAATTTCCTCTTCATTGGAGGACAATTCACTCTTTTCTTTTTTGATACTGGTAATTTGATTTTCTTTTTTCTAATCAAATTAACCAAAGGTTCATCAATTTTATTGTTTTTTTCATAAAACCAGCTCTTGGTTTTATTTATTAATTCAATAGTTTTCTCAATTTCAATTTTATTAACCTCTCCTTTGATTTTCCGTATTTCTAACTTAGTATTTAATTGGGGATTTTCAATTTGTTCTTTTTCTAGCTTTTTCAGTTGCATGCCCAGATCATTGATCTCCTTTTTCTCTATTTTATTCATGTAAGCATTTAAAGATATAAAACCTCTCCCAAGAACTGCTTTTGCTGCATCCCATAAGTTTTGGTATGTTGTCTCATTATTGTCATTCTCTTGAATGAAGTTATTAATTGTTTCTATGATTTGTTCTTTGGTCCTCTCATTCTTTAGAATTAGATTACTTAGTTTCCAATTAATTTTTAGTTTATTTTCCCCTAGTTTTTTATTAAAAATAATTTTTATTGTATCATGATCTGAAAAGGATGCATTGACTGTTTCTGCCATTCTGCACTGGATTGTGAGGTTTTTATGCTCTAGTACACAGTCAATTTTTGAGTATGTGCCGTATACCACTGAGAAAAAAGTATATTCCTTTTTATCCCCATTCAGTTTTCTTCAGAGATCTATCATATCTGCCTTTTCTGAAATTCTGTTCACCTCCTTAACTTCTTTCTTGCTTATTTTGAGGTTAGATTTATCAGGTTCAGAGAGGGGGAGGTTGAGGTCTCCCATTATTACAATTTTGCTGTCTATTTCTTCCTGTAACTCCTTTAACCTCTCCTCTAAGGATTTGCATGCCATACCATGTGGGGCATATATGTTAAATAATGATATTGCTTCATTGTATATGGTGCCTTTTAGCAGGATGTAATGTCCTTCTTTATGTCTTTTAATTAGATCTATCTTTGCCTTTGCTGTGTCTGAGATTAGGATTGCTACACCTGCTTTTTTACTTTAGCTGAAGGACAATATATTCTACTCCAGCCTTTTACCTTTACCCTGTGTGTATCCCCTTGTTTCCAATGTGTTTCTTGTAAATAGTATATTGTAGGATTATGGTTTTTAATCCATTCTGCTATCCATTTCTGCTTTGTGCGAGAATCCATCCCATTCACATTCACAGTTATGATTACTATCTGTGCCTTCTTCTCCATCCTATTTCCCCCCGTTTATGCTTTTATTTCTCCCTTTCCTCTTCCACTCCTCAATGAATTTTTGCTTTTGACTGCTGCCTTCCTCAGTTTACTCTCCCTATTGATTCCTCTCCCTTATCTTCCCATTTTCCACTTGCTACTTCTTCCCTCCCTTCTGACCACCCCCTTCCCTTTTTTCCCCCTTTCCCCTCCTACTACCTGTTAGACAAGTTAGATTTCTATACTTATCAGGGTATGTTATTCCCTTCTTGAGCCAAATCGGATGAGAGTAAAGCTCAGATACTGCTCTTCTCTCTCCCTTCTTTTCTTCTACTACAATATGTTTTTGTGCCTCTTCATGTGATGTAATTTACCCTTTTCTACTACCTCCTTACCTCTTCTCCCAGAACCCAGAACCATCATTGTATATCTCTATAATTATATTTTTATCATTATATTGATTATTTTATAATGACATCCACAATCTATGAATATCCCTTTCAATTGTCATAATAAGTATACTATTCTCAAGACTGATGTATATCAAACATATATACAACAAAATAATCCTATATAAGGATGTAATTAATTAGTCTTATTGATTAACTAGGGTTTTTTTCCCATTTACCTCTTTATGTCTCTCTTGAGTTTTGTATTTGAAGATCAAATTTTCCATTGAGCTCTGGCCTTTTCATCAGGAAGATCTGGAATTCCCTTATTTCATTGAATGTCCATCTCTTTGCCTGGAAAATTATGCTCATTTTTGCTGGGTAGTTGATCCTTGGTTGTAATCCAAGCTCCGTTGCCCTTAGGAATATCTTATTCCAATTTCTCCTGTCATTTAATGTAGAGGCTGAAAGATCCTGCATGATCCTGACAGACTTGCATCCTGGGCTGAGAGGCCTGGGGCTGGATCACAGCTGTAGCTGGTACTTCTGCCCTGGGCCTGTTCCTGCTCCAGGGTTTTGCTCACCAAGAGCTCTCCCAGACCCACAGGCTGGCCAGATTCCTCTGCTGTTCCCAGTTGGTTTGGTCTGGTGTCCTTGTTTTTGCCAGGGGGTTGAGGTTTCTGGGCTAGCTGCTCCTGCGGCCACAGGCTCTGCACTCTGACAGATTCCCATCCTGGGCTGGGAGGTCTGGGGCTCTGATTTGATTATTTATAATAGTCAAAATGACTTATTCAATCAAAGTTTTTCTTAAAACAATATTGCTATTACTGTATAAAACAATCTCATGGTTCTGCTACTGTTTATTATTTTCTGCAAGTCTATCCAAGTTTTTTTTTTAAATCAATAAGCTAATCATTTCCTATAGCACCAAGATATGTCATCATGTTCATATGCCACAACCTGTTCAGCCATTTCTTAGGTGATGGGCATCCCCACAATTTCCATTTTATCTAGGACAAGGAAGTGTTCTTTAAGAAAGAAAGAGCCTCAACATGAAAAAGAAAAAGAAGTTGAAAGAGATAGATGGGAATCTGAAAATATCAAGAGGTAGAAAAATAGAATAATGATAAGGAGAGAAAGGGAAGAACTCTTGACACTACCATGAGGCTCTCCTTAAAGAGTAGAGAGCTGGATACTCTAAAGAGGCAACATTTGCTTGTATCGCAAAGAAATGTTGCCAGGTGAGAAATCATAAAAGGTTCAGAGAAAAAAAAATGAGGTGTAGTAGTGTTTGCTATCTTCCAGGTCAGGTTTAATGAAGTAATTGACTGGCAAAATAACAATAGTAATATATAAGGAAATAACAAAGAAAAAAGCAGGGCTGCCCAGATCAACATCTTAGTATAATGAAAAAAATTGGTGGCTATGTTTGTTGAGCCCCTGTATGTACTATATGAACTATTATAGATAAGAGGGAAATAACCACAGGACTCATGAAGGGGAAATGCCTTATTAAAAAAAAAACTGGCAGGGGGATAGAGATAATGGATTCTGTGAATCATAGGCCAGTGACTTTGAGTTTTATTACTGGTAAAATTGTTGGCCATATTATCAAAGAGATGTTTAGTGAAACATCTAGAGAGAAGCGAACAGTAAACATAATGAGCCAGTTTGGTATAATTAAGAATGGATCACTCGAGATCAATCACATTTTCTATTTTTTAAAGCACCACTAGAAGATAGCTAAGAGAAATGCTTTGGATACTCTTCATGTAGGTTTTTATCAACTTTTGATAAAGTTTCTTTTGTTATTATTGGAGGGGAAGCTGTGGAATTCACTGACATAGGCTAAATAAAAGTATCATTCATTGGATTCAGAGCTAGTTGAATGGTCAAAACTATAAATTTTTCACGAGTAATTTGATATCAATTTGAAAGATATATCTAGGAGAATTCTCAGCTCTGTGCTGATTAACAGTTCTATTAGTGACCTGCAAAAAGCCATAGGTGATATGTCTATAAAATTCTTAGATAACACAAAGTTGGGAAGGAAAGCTAGAACACTGCATGAATCAGAATTCAAAAAGACCTTGGAAGGCTAAAACATTGAATCATATCTAATAAGATGAAGTTGCGTACAAATGAGTAGTCTTAGACTTAGGTAAAAGAAAAAAAAAGTCAGCTTTACAAGCTGTAACAACAATGCTACTTGTCACTACTGTGGCTGTGTAAGACACCATCACACAGGAGGGCTGCTAGCACAGGTTCTTTGATCTGCTTTTTTTAAGTAAAGCAACTTTAAGGGGTTAACAATCTCAGTTTAATTAAACATATATATATATATATATATATATATATATATATATATATATATATATCATTCACTTAGTTCAGGGGAAAAAGTCAGCACCCTGAACTTCAGAGCAAATACAAACAGAAACTACAAACAGAACAAGAGACAGGCTTTGTCTGATCAAGACATCACATATATAGTTACCAAAAAGAGAAGCACCAACATCTGGGTTTTCAAAACCAGGGGGCTCTTAACTATGGCTACCAAGAGTCTCATTTGGTCAAATCACAGGACACTCTTCCAGTGAGTGAGAGCCCAAAAACAAAATGCCAACCTCAGATTTTATATACCCTTCTCAGGGTCAGGGGGTATCACAACCATGGGACTCAAAACTATGTGAACTAGGCTTTCTTGTTTCTTAAGCAGGTCAAAGACTCTTGATTCAATCAAAGAAACAAAAGACAACCAAAAGTCCACTTTCCTTGACATTACATTTGAAAGGCAAGACTCATAAAAGGTGTTTCATTACCTTAGCATTCTAAAAGAGAAAACAAAAAAGTCCCACTCTAATTACCATAATAGAAGCACAATATGGAGAAGGCTTGGCTAAACAGTAATTCATTAAATTGGTGTTTTAGCAGACCGCAAGCTCAATGAGTCAACAGGGTAATATGGCAGCCAAGGAGGCAGTCAAACCATAGTAAGTTGCAATAAGAAAGGCCTAGAAGCTAGGAAATAAGGAGGAAAAAGATGTTCTATACTCTGCCCTAATTGGACCACATCTGACATGTTGTGTTCAGTTCCCTTCTCTATTTGGAACCTCTACATATGCCTACTCTCACCACTCATTTTGGGCTTGTTTTTAGGAGAATGAAAGCCAGTTTTATAGTACAAATGTTTTGTTGTTCCTTTTCTTACTGAGCCATTTCAGGAAATGACTTTGCTTTGAGCTAATTGTGTCCTCTGACTTATTATTAAAGTTAACCACATCAGTATAGGGATTAATTGGTTATAGTCTAGGAATACAGATGCACAAAGCACCTTGAATCTATGGTATTTGTCCTCTGGGGAACCCAATGTTTGAGTTAGAAGAGGGGATGCTGCTAGATATTCTATTTTACACACATACACACACATATATGTGTGGCATATATAATGATACACACACACTACATATATACGTGTGTGTATGTGTATATATGTGTATGTATATGTGTGTGTGTGCATATATATATATTATATATATATATATGTAAAGTATGTGATAAATATCACATACATTTATGTAATATCTGGCAGCACTTCTTCCCCCTGACTCAAAGAATGGGTTCCCCATAAGACAAACATCCCAGGTTTAAGGCATTCTGTGCATCTGTTCTCCTAAATTACAGCTAATGTAGATTTTTGGCAGGGAAGGAATGGTTTTGATTTTGTCTTTTTATTCCCAGTGTCTCTCACTGTTCCTGGCATCTAGTAGGTCCCTAATAAATGCCTTATACTGAATTGATTATTTGACAGGACTTAATGCTGAAGGGTCCTTTAAGGTCATCTAGTCCTGTCATTCTGTTGTTCTTCCCACCTAAACTGTGGTTACTTCCTCTCTGCTATACAAATCTTAATTACCCTTCAAGCCTCATTCAAGTTTGATCTTTTCCGTTAAAGCCTTCTTTGATTACTAGTACAGTGATATTTATCCATCTTTTATATGTACTTTTAAAATATTTCTAGACTAGATAATATACGTTAGCAAGTACATAGTTATTACCAGAAAAATACCAATTTTAAAAATTATATCAAAAATCTTGCTAGCAAATAAATGTTGTCCCCTTTCAAATTTCTTGGAAGATTTTACACTTATTCTAAGGATTAAATCATTGTCAAAACACTTTAGGGCACTCCTCCTTTGGAAATGCCTTCAAAAATTATCCATGAGTAGCTCAGGTCAATAGTACTGAAAGGAGACAAGTAGAAAACTGTTCTCCACAGCAATGGAGTATCTACTGATATTGAAAGCAAAGGAGGCAGCTTGTGAGGTACATAGACCAACAGTTTGGAGTCAGTTATGGCTATTTCCCAACTGTTAGTCCATGACATATTTTCACCAGTTCACAAAAATTCTTACTTACAAATGAAAAAAAATGGCCCCACCCCTTTCTTCTCCATGAGTTCTGCTCATCTTTGTTTCATCTGTTGGTCTCTGTCCCTTTAGCTTCTGAAACTGTGCATGGGTTGTAGAAAGTGTAGTAGTCTGCAATAAAGATTTTAGTTACTTATTTTACTAGCCACGGTATAGTTTAGATTGGGAAACACTTATATAAAAGTTATTGCTACTAATTCATTGGTGCTTATACGAAATAATACTGACCACATTGGATAAGAGACAGTATAATATGCTGGAAAGGGTTTTGTATTTGGAATCTGTCTTTACTCCTTACTACCTCCATTACTTTCAACAAATTTTTTAATTTCTGTGTCCTTCAATTTCCTCACTTACGTGGTTCCTCATCTAAGGTTCTCTTCTAGCTCTAAATTTCATGATCTCTTAGACTGAGATATCCAAGGTGCATCGTATAAACCTAAGTATACCTTTATCACAGAAACAAACTGAGATGAGGGGAAGAGCAGTTATTTAATCCACAGTTATCTCTCATTCCTATTCTTTAATTGCCTTTTCTGTACAGTGAAGTGCTTCCCTGTGGTTTTCTTCTATGAACTTTGGACCATCAGTGATTAGTCTTCAAGGAACTTACATGCTAGTAGCAAAGAAAACCTGTGCATATGTAAACTTATAAAAATATATACAAAATAGATACAAGGTAACTTTAGAGAAGAATACTCTAGCAGTTAGTGGGACTAGAAAAGACCTTTTGTAGAAGGTTGTAATAACAATGCTTCTTGCAGCTACTATGGCTGTGTCAGGCTAATAACATCAGCACACAGAAGGGCTGCTAGCACAGGTCCTTTGATCTGCTTTTCTAAGAAAGCAACTTTAAGGTGTTAACAATCTTACTTTAATTAAACACACATATATCATTCACTTAGTTCGGGGGGAAAAGCCAGCATCTATAACCTCATAGCAAATATAAACAGAAATTACAAACAGAGACAATATAAACAGATCAACATCTTTGGTTAACCAAATGACAATATATAGTTACCAGAGAAGCACCAACATCTGGGTTTTCAAAGCCCGAGGAAAGGGGGCTTCTTCAAAGGCTTACCCAGAGTCTTGTCACCAATGCTCTTTCAATGAATGTGCCCCCAAAGGCAAAACACCAACCTCAGAGCTCAGAGCTTACTTAGCAAAAAGATGTGGGGCCTGGAGTCTCATACCTAGTTATTGAAATAGTGTGGGCCTGCCTCTAATCAGGCCTCCCTTTGTTGGCTCCACCTGAGGTCTGTTGAGGGGGTGGGAAGAGTCTTTAGTTCTTGATCAGCATCACAAAGGTGTGGGCCTGCCTCTCTGCAGGCCTCCTTTTGTTGAATCCAACTGAGGCCTATTCAATGGGTGGGAAAGATCTTTCACTTACAGATTGGCCTCACAAAGGTAGTATTTAAACTGAATCCTGAAGGAATCTAGGGACTTCTGGAGGTAAAATTGAAGCTGAAAAGCATTCTAGGAATGGGAGGCAGATTGCACAAAGCCATGGAGATAAGAGATAGAGACCAATGTGTGAGAGACTGAAAGTCAAAGTCCAGTATGTCTGGAGGTGGAGTAAAATGTGTAAGAAAATCATAAAGTAGGAAGGGACAAGGTTGTGAAGAGTTGTGACAGTCTGGAGTTTATTTAAGAGAGAATGATATGGTCTTACCTGAATGTTAAAAAAAAAAATCACTTTGACAGTTATGTGAAGAATGGATTTGAGTAGGGAGGGCAATGCAACAGGAGTGCCAATCATAAGATTATTGCAATAGTCCAGGGAAGAGATGATGGGGACCAGAAGTCAAGTGGCTGCCATGTGAATGGAGAGCTGAGACTGTATTAGAAAAATGTAGTGGATTTTGAAGCAACAAGATTTATTGGCTGATAGTAAGGAGTTGAGGTTTTGAGCTGGGGTGACTGGCAAGGTGGTAGGGTCCTTGACAGTTATAGAAAATCTCAGAAGAGGGCTGGTTTTGTGATGAAAGCTAATGAGCCCTGTTTCGGGCTAATTGAGGCTTATATAATTTCTGTGTTGGAGAAAGTAAAAAGTTGTCCCACACTTGATACCCATGTTGAATATTGAGTATCTTTATAGAAGGGAGACCCTGTTACTCACCTTTTGGAAGACTCTGGACATAAGCCACACCAAAACTTTGTTTTAGAGATTTTCCTGGAGGAATGTAAGTGAAGGTATTAGTGATCCAAAGATAACTTGACACAACTCCAAAGAACTCATGATAAAAAGTCCTATATACCTCCAAAGAAAGAACTGATGGAATCTGAATGAAGATTTTTCACCTTTATTTTTTCTTGGTTTTTTAAAAAGTATTTTGTCTGTGTTTTCTTTCACAATATGACTCATATACAAACTTGTTTTGCATGATTGCACATGTATTAATATATATGAAATTACCATGTCAGGAAGGGGGAAGGGGAGGGAGAGAGTGAGAAAATTTGGAACTCAATTTTTAAAAAAAAAAAGTTAAAAATTGTTTTTACAGATGATTGGGGAAATAAAATATTCAAAAAAGGAATAAAGATAACTTGACCCCTTTGAAGTTAGGCTTCAAGGATCAAGTTGTTAATAATAAAAATAATACCAACTAGAATTTATATAAGATTTGCATTAAAATTTACAAAGTGCTTTACAAATAAGATCTCATTTTTATCCTCACAACAATCTTGGAAGTAAGGTATAATTATTATCCCCATTTTATAGATAAGGAAGCTGAGGCAGACAGAGATTAAGTGATTGCCCAGGGTCACTCTACTCTTAAGTGCCTGAGGCTAGATTTGGACATTTGTCTTCATGATTCCAGATCCAACACTCTACCAATTACACCACGAAACTGCCACATGAACTCAGAATTCCTTAGGAGGTTTTCTGGGCTACAGGGCATACTATGAGTTCTTTATGTTCCTAATTTCTTAAAATGAAAGAATATTCTGCTGCATTCATATACTATAACTTGTTCAGTAATTCTCTAGTCCATGGGTACCCATGTTACTACAGCTCTTTGATACTATGAAAAGTGCTGTTATAGGTATTTTTGTACACATGGCAACTTTCCCTCTGTCCTTGATCCCCTCATCTGGATATCCCAAAGAAATCTCAAACTCAATATAATTTTAAATTCATAAAACAAGCAAATCTAAACATTATTTGGGGGAAGAAACTTTTATTTTTGCCTGGGATTGCATTCCCCAGGATTTAGCACATAGTAGACATTTAAATATTTGTTGAATTGAATAGGGGAAAAAAGTATACTTTTCAAATTCCTCTAGAACCTCAGCTATTACGAACTTGTGCTTAGATTAGATGGATACATGGGGAATGGAGAAGTGATAGCTTTGTCATTAAGGACCTATGTGAAATCATGGCCTGAGCGAAAGCTAATCAACCAAAATGATTCCTTTTACTTAGTGCTTTTGGCTTAGGAAAGTGCCTGAATTACTTTGGCCTGAGAAATACATATATCAAAGCAATAGCAAAAACAGATATAACATCTGTGATGACATAATATCTTACCTCTTGAGGCAGGAAATGGATTACCAATTTCAACTCCCCCCAAAAAAGGGAAGGAAGAGGAGAAAAATGCATTTGCTTATTTCAAAGTTTTTAATCAAAAATTAGGGCTACTCAGAATGGGTATAAACAGTACTCAATCAAATGGAATGGAGTGGGAAAGCATAGTAATATGCTGAGTACTGTGCTGAGAGCAGGGGATACATACATAAAATTAAGACATTCCTTACTCTCAAGGACCTCATATTCTAACTGGGGAAGACAACATATATAGGAGGAATCTGTATATGTTCAAATCATAGCTGATGGAAATACCAGGTCACAAGGGGAAGGCATAAGTTAGATGGCAAGGCCCAGAGACTCTTGGGAAGTAAAGGCAGGGCACATGGCTCTCTAACAAGAAGATCGTGTGTTTGAGAATTAGAGTGGGATCTAAGAGTCAGAATACAGCTGATAGTGGTCATCTAGAACCTTGTAGGATGTGGGGAGTGGAGCAATGAGATTTGAATGGGAAAAGCATAAGTCCATGGCTTCTCTCAGTTGTGGTAGATGTTAATGGTCTGTCTTCTTGCTGCCAAAATAGGTTAGGATGGCGGAGCAAATGGTCCCAGGCACTTATTGGTCTGCTGGTTAAAGGACTAGAAGAGGGAAAGGGAGGTCAATATTCAATTATAAAAATAAAATAAATATTAAGATAAAATTAAAATGGTAAATGATGGCCAAGCCCC
This sequence comes from Trichosurus vulpecula, assembly GCF_011100635.1. Classification (NCBI taxonomy): domain Eukaryota; kingdom Metazoa; phylum Chordata; class Mammalia; order Diprotodontia; family Phalangeridae; genus Trichosurus; species Trichosurus vulpecula. The sequence goes on from NC_050579.1 coordinate 206,276,656, forward strand.
AAACAATATATTCCCCAATACGTATTTCTTGGTTTGCTATAACTATTAAATAATTCTCAAACCTTAAAAGAAAGATGAGCAAAGTGGTTGGTTTTGTCTTTGCCACTTGCTCATTTTTTTCATTTGTTTGTTTTTGGCAAATGTAATAGAGCAGTACCAAGGGAAAAATGGCATGTTTATCCTTGGAACTACATGCCATCCCCCTAGTAGCTTGTAAATGCAAATTAAGAGAACATGGCAAATGGCTGGGAACAAGATGCAGAAGAATGGTAGTATGAGAAGAATATAAAGAGAAGCAAACAATACGAAAGTATTGCACTGCAATGGGGACCATTCAGTGGTGTAATGAGGAGTAGTAGGTGGTATGAGAGAGCTGATGTGTGGAGAGAGGTAGTCAGCTACCAGGAGAGATATGGAGTTATGTAGATGACCTGCCAAAATGGATCACACTCTCTAGCTGTTACTGCAAGACTGTGAGTTGACTGGCCAAGAATGGTTTGTCAATATTATCTTCCTTCTAGTGCCTAAAATGATGAGTTAACGGTTTGCTTTATGTGGATGTATACAAGGCAGTAGTTCCCTGGGTGCACCCGTACTGACTATCTGATTCATTTGCTTTGTTATATACCTTGCTTCAAGTTTTAATAAAACATTTTATTGGATTTATGCCTTAAGTATACATAGGAATAGTTCAGGAATCACGGGATGAATGAGCCTGAGGCTTGAATAAATGATTACTCAAAATAAGGCTACACACTTGGAAAGAAATAACTAGGAGAATAAAGCAGCAAATCCTTGATTATGCATGATCATATTGATAGAGCTTTAATCTGTACACAGAATTTGTAACAAGTAATTAGTGTGTTATTGTTCTAGTCCCTCAAGTTTAAGGTACAAGAATCTAATATTTTCTCCCTAGCATCAATTGTGGTGGTAAAGTTCTCCACTATAATTGTCACAGTATTAGGACCACCATCACTCTGTACCGGTGCTCTACACTAGGGGTATTGAAGAAATAGAAATGGATCCCTGTGGGATGCATATTGATGCAAAAAAAGTTCATGTCATGGTTTTGACATTTTATAAGCTAAGTGACCATAAGCATCTTAACCTCAGTTTAATCTCTCTGAGGCTGGTGTTCTTCATCTGTGGGGAGTATGTGTACAAGAGACAGAGACAGAGACAGAGAGAGAGAGAGAGAGAGAGAGAGAGAGAGAGAGAGAGAGAGACAGAGAGAGAGAAGACAGAGAGAAAAAGACAGAAGAAAATGTTTTATAGATCTTAAAGTATGAATTTTTAAAAGTATTAGTTATTACTACTTGGCCACTAGAGCCATAAATATTTTAGTCTTGTAGAATTCATTATATTTTTGCTCCCATAGTTCATCTATTATCCATCAAAACTCTTGCATGGCACATCCAACATCTTTCCATGTGATACTCTTTTCAAAATGTCTGTCACATGTGTGTTGGGCCGCTAGATGGTGTAGTAGAGAGAGTACATGGCCTGGAGTGAGGAAGATTCATCTTTAAGAATTTAAATCTGGCCTCCAACACTTACTAACTGTATGACTCTGGGCAAGTCACTTATCCCTGTTTGTTTAACTTTTCTCATCTATAAAATGAGATGGAGAAGGAAATGACAAACCATTTCAGTATCTTTGCCAAGAAAACCTCAAATGGGGTCACAGAGTCAGATACAATTGAAAATGACTGAACTTTATTGCCAGAAGTAAGGGTTCGAGGAAATCTCACCCATATGATCACAATGAGTTCCAAAAGATGTATAACTTAGATATAAAAGGCCACATCCTAAACAAATTAGATAGGCAGAGAGAAGCTTTTCACAACTATAGCTAGGGGAAGAATTCTTCACCACAGTTCTAAGGTTCTATCTCAAACCCATTTAGATTAAAAAAAATAGGAAAAGAACAATTATTATAGGGGATATGCAAAAATGAATATGCTAACACATATTACTAGAGCTGTGAATTGGTTTAATCATTGTAGAAAGGAATTTGGAAATATACCCTAAAATTCATTAAACTATGCATACCCTTTGACTGAGCAATACCACCAATAAATGTATATCCCAAAGAGATCAAAGAGAGAAAGATCTCCTATGAACAAAAACAATTGTAGCCACTCTTTTTGTTGTGGCAATGATCTGGAAAGTAAGGAGATTCTTATTAATTGGAGTATAGCTGAACAAAATATATATGAGTTTAGTGGAATAATACTGTGATGTAAGAAATGAGGGAAGCAACAGATTCAGAGAAACTGGGGAATGTTTGTTTGGAATGATAGAGAGGAAAATGTGTAAAATCAAGGGAAAAAATACACAATTATTAAAATATTCATTTTTTAAAAAAGCTTCAAAATAATTAAGTACGTATATCAATGCAATGATCAAGTATGACTCCAGAAGACTAATGATGAATCATGCTTCCCAACTAAAATATGATCCAACTCAGACTGGCCTAGATATTTACTAGCTGTTTGACTATGGGCAAGTTGCTTAAACTGTCTTCTTTTTTTATTTTTTTATCATTTTTGTTTAATATTTTAGCTTTCAACATTGATTTTCACAAGATTTTGAGTTACAAATTTTCTCCCCATTTCTACCCTCCTCCCATTCTAAGATGGCATATATTCTGATTGCCTCATTCCCCAGTCAGACATCCCTTGTGTCACCTCACTCCCCCTCCCCATCCCCTTTCCCCTTACATTCTTGTAGGGCAGGATAGATTTCTATGCCCCATTCCCTATATATCTTGTTATCCAGCTGTATGCAAAAAACCCTTTTTTTTAAGCATCTGCTTTTAAACTTTGAGTCCAAATTCTCTCCCTCTTCCCTTCCCACCCACCCTCCTAGGAAGGCAAACAATTCAACATAGATCAACATGTATATTAAGTAAAACAATCCAAAATGCTCTGTTGTGAAAGGCTAACTATACTTCGTTCCATCCTATATGTCCCCCTTTATTCAATTTTCTCCCCTTGACCCTGGCCCTTTTTCAAAAGTGTTTGCTTTGATTACCTCCTCTCCCTATCTGACTCCCTTCTATCACCCCCCTTTTTTATACCTTCCCCTACTTTCCTGTGGAGTAAGATACCCAGTTGAGTGTGTATGTTATTCCCTCCTCAAGTTGAATCCAATGAGAGTAAGATTCGCTCATTCTCCCTCAACTGCCCCCTCTTCCCTTCCAATAGAACTGCTTTTTCTTGCCACTTTTATGTGAGATAATTTACCCCATTCTATCTTTCCCTTTCTCCTTGTCTCAATATATTCCTCTCTTACCCCTTAAATTAATTTCATTTTTTCTAGATATCATCCCTTCATATTCAACTCCTCCAGTGCCCTCTCTTATGTTCCCTTCAACTCCCCTAATACTGAGAAAGGTCTCATGAATTACACACATCATCTTTCCATGTAGGAATGTAAACATAACAGTTCAACTTTAGTAAGTCCCCTAGGCATTCTCTTTCTTGTTTACCTTTTCATGCTTCTCTTGATTCTTGTGTTTGAACGTCACATTTTCTATTCACCTCTGGTCTTTTCATTGAAAAGCTTGAAAGTCCTCTAATTTATTGAAAATCCATATTTTACCTTGGAGCATTATACTCAGTTTTGCTGTGTAGGTGATTCTTGGTTTTAATCCTGGCTCTGTTGACCTCCAGAATATCATATTCCAAGCCCTTTGATCCCTTAATGTAGAAGCTTCTAGATCTTGTGTTATCCTGATTGTGTTTCCACAATACTCAAACTGTTTCTTTCTTGCTGCTTGCATCATTTTCTCCTTGAGCTGGAAACTCTGGAATTTGGTGACAATATGCCTAAGAGTTTTCTTTTTGGGATCATTCTGAGGAGGCAATCGGTGGATTCTTTCAATTTCTATTTTACCCTCTAGTTCTAGAATATCAGGGCAGTTTTCCTTGATAATTTCTTGAAAGATGATGTCTATGCTCTTTTTTTGATCACGGCTTTCAGGTAGTTCAATAATTTTTAAATTATCTCTCCTGGATCTCTTCTCCAGGTCAGTGATTTTTCCAATGAGATATTTTACATTGTCTTCCATTTTTTCATTCCTTTGGTTCTGTTTTATAATATCTTGATTTCTCATAAAGTCACTAGCCTGCACTTGCTCCAATCTAATTTTTAAGGTAGTATTTTCTCCAGTGGTCTTTTGGACCTCCTTTTCCATTTGGCTAATACTACCTTTCAAGGCATTCTTCTCATTGGCTTTTTGGAGCTCTTTTGGTATTAGGGTTAGTCTATTTTTTAAGGTGTTATTTTCTTCAGTATTTTTTGTGTCTCCTTTAGCAAGTCATTGACTTGTTTTTCATTGTTTTCTTGCATCACTCTCATTTCTCTTCCCAATTTTTCCTCTACTTCTCTTACTTGCTGTTCCAAATCCTTTTTGAGCTCTTCCTTGGCCTGATACCAATTCATATTTTTCTTGGAGGCTTTTGATGTAGGCTATTTGACTTTGTTGACTTCTTCTGGCTGTATGTTTAGAACTTCTTTGTCACCAAAAAAGGAATCTAGAGTTTGAGTTTGAGTCTGCATTTGAGTCAGAGTTCATTTTTGCAGCCTGTTCATGTTCCCAGCCAACTACTTGACCCTTGAGCTTTTTGTCAGGATATGACTGCTTGCAGAATAGAGAGTACTTTGTCCCAAGCTTTAGGGTCCAAGCACTGCTGTTTTCAGAGTTACTTCTACTCCACCATCTTCCCAGGCTCTGTCACTGCAGCACTCCTCCTCCCCCAAGAACTGCCAACCAGGATCGCAATACTGGTCCAAGCAGAGCACAGCAAGAGAATCTGCTTTTGTGCCCACAAAGCACTCCTTGTACTCCCACTCTGATCTGCTACTAGATTCCTCCCACTGTGTAAGTCAGGGACTAGGGAAGCAGCTGATGCTGTAGCTCTGGAAGCAGCCTCAGGAGCTTCCTACTGCTGCCACCACCACCGCTGTACCACCTCTGCCACCCCCAGGGCTGGCAGCTGCCCAGATGGCTCTGAACTCGATCCTGCAGTTTCCCTCTAACCTGCTCTTTTGCGTTTGTGGGTTGAGAAGTCTGGTAACTGCCACAGCTCACTGATTTATGGCCCCAAGGCCTGTTCCAGCTAGCTGACTCCGGGTCTGGTCGGTCCTGACTCGGCCCTCAGCTGGGCTGTGCTCCACTCTCTATGATAGACCCTTCCCAGAAACCATCCAGGCTCTCCTGGGCTGGAGACCTGTTTCCCTCTGCTATTTCATGGGTTTCGCAGCTCTAGAATTTGTTCAGAGCCATTTTTTACAGGTGTTTGGAGGGATTTGGGGGAGAGCTTAAGCAAGTCCCTGCTTTCTAGCCACCATCTTGGCTCTGCCCCCATAGTTTTTCTGTCTTTTTTTTCTACTGTAGAAGGAGGATAATAATAACAGCTACCTTTCCTAGGTTTGTCATGAGGATCACATAAGATAATATTTGTAAAGTACTGAGGACAATGTGTAGCACATAATAAGTACTTAATATATACTTGCTCTCTTCCATTTCCCTTTATAGAGAGTTTATAGACTGGAGATATAGAATGACATGTAGATTTTTAGAAATGGTCAACATGTGGGTTTATTTTGTTTGACAATACTTATTTGTTACCAGAAAGGGTTTTCTGTTAAGTGTGGGAAATTAGGGTTAAAATTACATGCTAAGGGCAGCTAGGTGGCACAGTGAATAGAGTACCAGTCCTAGAGTCAGGAGGACCTGAGTTCAAATCTGACCTCAGACACTTGACACACTTACTAGCTGTGTGACCTTGGGCTAGTCACTTAACCCTAATTGCCCTGCCTTACCTCTCCAAAAAAAAAAAAAACAGAACAGAACAAAAATAAAATTACTTGCTAGTGATAGGAATGCCACCTCCCCACCCCCCGTCCCCAAGGAAAAAAAAAGAATTTTAACGAAACTTTTTTTTTTTGATGAATGCACTGAGGATAACTAAAGAAAGTTCCGGTGAAGACAGCAAAAAGCACAGCACTTTTGGAACGAATGTATTGATTTTGTTATACATTTTTAAAATGACTAAGTTATAGATGATAGATTCACAGTTTCATAAACAATCTTTTTCTGTTCTTTGTATATGGAAATACTCATACTTGTTGATGTTTGTTCAATTCAGAATAACAAAAACTTAAACTTAAAATCCTAAAAACAAACAAAAACCTACCACCTCCTACAGAGTTCTTCCTGAATAAACTGTACATTTTATAATGCAAGGAGCTTAACATTTACAGTCAAAGGTCATCATTTTGGATCCTGGCTCTGTTCCTATCTATATGAGTCACTTCACCTTTTCTGAGTCTCAGTTTTCTCATCTGTAAAATGCAGAGATTGGACAGGATTATCTCTAGGTTCCTTACCAGTTTATCTATCTTGCAGTCTTCCAGAGTGAGTTTTTGGATGCCATTCTTCAACTGCATGCTGGTTAACATTTAGTTTCTTCTCTTTGCATGAGATGAGCATTCTGCATGGCAAATTATCACAGGGAGCATGCTGATATTACTACATATATGCATAAGGAGGATTTTTCTCATTTTATAAATAAGGACAGAAAAAGTGATTCAGTTTGCTATTGTAGCTTCTACAATCCAATTTCATGTAGAAGAGGGTTATTTATTGTTGCAATCTACCTTTCTGTATATTTGTCCTTTGATAAGTAGAGAAACATGAACTTAAAATAATTAAGCCTCTAAATACTTAGTCGTTCTTCCTAGCACAGCACAGTTTCATAATCTATAAAGTATGTGAGCAATAAAATAGTGATTTCTTTTTCATAATACACTGTACCAAGATCACTGAAAGTCATATGGAAATATCCCCCTGGTTTTTTAAGGCTTTTCCCTGAGATTATTGCACTTTGATCTATTTTTGTACATGAAATGAAGGTTTGGTTTTCATTGTTAAAACAAACTTGATGTTCTGCTAGCTCACATTCAGTAACATGGTGTTCCAGGAGGTATGTTATTTCCTTCTGTTAACTTCTTTTGATAATCAATTTTCTTATTCTTATAAACAGTACACGAAATCTTTTTTCAAAAAAGTATACAACTGAGAAAGATCATGGGGTTTTCACAAAATGCTTTTTCATTTTGCAGTGTTCATTAGACTCAAAAGAAAATAAAACTAGTCATTAATGCCTAATTTGGAAAGTTTTCAGATTTCTTGTCATGCACAATAATTTCTTTGTTACATCCATATTTGGATAGATCCATGATCTCATTGATGTGGATACTTCCTTCTATGGTACAGATCCCAACTTATCCATATTGTGTCTCTTCTCCTGTGATTCTTGTTTATGCCTTCCAGTGACAAAACCCTCTAAGGGAGTTCCATTCTATGAGCTAAGACTGTCCTCTAGATCTCTTTATATGGTGTACAGGTCAATACAGTGTGTACATATGCTTAGTCTGATACAGTGACTCTTCTTTTGTTTTCTTTACTGCCATTTCTTCATTTCTATTTCTTCATGCAGTACATTCAGGACTAAGACATGAGATTTCAAACATAGGCACTCTACTCTCATTGATGGAAAGAAGAATATTTTGTTACAGTCATTTTGACAAATCTTTTCCATGTTTGATCTTTTTGTTGTCCTCTTAGTTTTGCTTCTAAATGATCCAGTGATCTTTAGTTCATTCTCCCACCAAAATTCCTGAAAAGTTGTATTTCCCCACCACATCTTTCTGTTTTAAAAGGCTCCATGTCTCATAATCTAACATTTTTCTTCACAAGATTCTTTAAATGAATTTATCTTTTATACTGCTGTTGCCCTTGGCTGCCACATCTGTCCGTGTAGCTAGAGAATTAAGTAAATTAATTAATTATTAATTAGAATAGCTTCTTAGTTCTTTTGACCAAAACATTGTAACAGTTGCTTTTATGTTAGTAAAACTTCATTAGGGACTGGTGGCATTGTGTGCAGATATCAACAACAGAAATAAGTATTTAGTAAGTGCTTTCTATGCACTAGGCATTAACAGCTAGGTGGCACAGTGGATAGATTGCCAGGCCTGGAGTCAGTAAAATTTATCTTCCTGAGTTCAAATCTGGCCTCAGACACTTACTAGCTGTGTGACCCTGGACACCGTTTGCCTCCTTTTCCTTACCTGTAAAATGAGCTGGAGGAGGAAATGACAAACCACTTTGTAATGGGGGAGTCACCATAAAAACAACCATCTACGTACAAGATATATACAGGAAAAATTGAAGGTAATCTCAAAGGGAAAGAATTAGCTTTGAGGACCACCTCTTGAAGGAAGTAGTATTTAAGCAAAGGAAGCCAGAAAAGTAAGGAGGCAAAAAAAAGGAAGACTAGCATTCTAGGCATGAGAATCAGCCAGAAAAAATGGCATTGAATCAGGAAATGGTGTATCTTGTACAGAAAATCCAGTATTGTAGGGTGGTAGATTACATAGAGAAGATTTAAGTATAAGAATGTAAGAGACCAGGTTGTGATGGGCTTTCAAATGTAAAGGATTTTATATTGACGCTGTATATAGTGGGTAGCCAATGGAGTTTGAGCAGAGGGGTAACTTGGTAAGATCTGTAATTTAGGAAGATTGCTTTAATAACTGATTGGAGGATAGACTGGAGGAGGAAAGACTTGAGTGAGGGAGACTACCCAGAATGCTATTGCAGTAATCCTGACATGAAGTGATAAGGACCTGTACCAGAGTGGAGTCTGTCAGAGCAGAGAAAGAGATTTATACAAGAGATGTTGTTATGGTAAAATTAATAGGATTTGATGGGCGGAGCCAAGATAACTCAGTGAAAGCAGAGACGAAGCTGAGCTCTCTCACAAATTCTTTCAGATACCTATAAAAAAGTTAATCTGAACAAATTTGAAAGTGGTAGAATCCACTAGGAGACAGAGTGTGGCAGATTTCCAGCCCAGGAAAGTCTGGAAGGTTGAAGGGAAGAATCTGTTGAACCAGGCTGGGAGACCTCAGAGCACATGGGACTACACCCAACCATAGTGGAGTGGGAGCAGGCCTGGCAGTCTGTATCACTGACAGCAGTGGTGACTACCAAGTCTCTCAGCTCAAGAGTGTCAGAGGTGGGTGAGAGAAGCACAGGGCCTGCAGTGGCAGCAGCAGCAGCTACTCCTGGGACTATTAGCCCACAGACAAAACGTTTGAAACTCACTTACTTGAACTTCCAGGTGTCATGATGGTGAAGTAAACTGTAAGTGCTCTCATCCCCACATTGCCTTTGTTGACCTTGAAAAACCCAGAGAATATTGCCATAGGAGAAATCCTGGAAGTGAAGCTGGAAGTAAAGGTACAGCAGTCTTTTAATTCAGGAAGCTAGGGAGACAAGCCCCTCTTGTGGTGACTGAAGGAGACCAGTGCAGGTCTGGAGGCATCCCAGCAAGCCCCAACTTAGCAGATCAGTGGGAGTTCCTGAGCCCCAGGAAGGGGAGTGGAGGTGGCAAGCACCAGTGCCAGAACCCCAGTCATGCATTTGCACAGCCAGGGGAATTGGCAGACACCAGTGTAGATGGCTTAGGCAGCCCATGCTATAGCACAGCCTTAGAGGATGAGGAGACTTCCAGCAGCCAGACCACCCCTCCGCCACACTTCAAGCTGTGAGTTTCAGTGTAATAGTGTGGAAACTCAGAAGGACTTCACCTAGCCTCCATCCTTGGCACACACCAGACAGCTCTAGCTCAGCACCAGGTGAGCTGCAGCATTATATAGCTTCTAACTGATAAAATCAGAGGCCACAGCACATAAAGCCAGTAAGCAGGCAGGGACTCTAGCTTCTAGCACAAGAAGCTTGGGAAAGAGCCCTCTATTCCCCAGAAGCAGATATCCACTTTAAAAGCCAGGAAAAAAGGCAATCACAATGAAGATGCAAACTAGAAAAGCAAAGACCATAGAATTTTACAATGGGGACAGGGAAGATCAAAATAGGAATTCAGATGAGGACAGCATTGATACTATTCCCACATCTGAAACCTCAAAAGGGAATATGAACTAGTTTCAAGCCCAAAAAAATTCTTGGAAGAGCTCAAGGAGGATTTTAAAAGCCAAATTACAGAGGTAAAAGAAAAATTGACCAATTCTTTTAAAAATACAACAGACAAAATGGAAAAAAAATCACTGATGAGTACAAATTTCAAAAAGTAAAATTGGTGAAATGGATAAGGAGGTACAGAAGCTAACTAAAGAAAACAATTCATTAAAAATTAGAATTGGGCAAGGGGAATCTAATGACTCTATGAGACATCAAGAATCAGTCAAACAAAATGAAAAGAATGAAAAAATTGAAGAAAATGTAAAATATCTCATTGGAAAAACAACTGACCTGGAAAATAGATCAAGGAGAGATAATATGAGAATTATTGATCTACCAGAAAGCCATGATGAAACAAAAGAGCCTGAGAAGTATCTTCCAAGAAAATATTAAGGAAAAGTGCCCTGAGGTCTTAGAACCAGAGGGTAAAATAGTCATCGAAAGAATCTACCCATAACTTCCTAAAAGAGATCCCAAATTGAAATCTCCAAGCAATACTATAGCCAAATTCCAGAATTACCAGGTCAAGGAGAAAATACTGCAAGCAGCCATAAAGAAACAATTCACATATCGTGGAACCATAGTCAGGATCACATAGGACCTTGCAACTTCTACATTAAAAGATCAGAGGGATTGGAATATAATATTCCATAAGACAAAGGAGCTTGTACTACAACCAAGGATCAACTACTCAGCAAAATTGAGCACAATATTTGAGGCAAGGAGATGGACGTTCAATGAAATAAGGGACTTCCAGACCTTCCTGACAAAAAGACCAGAGCTCAATAGAAAATTTTATATTCAAATACAAGACTCAAGAGAGGAATAAAAAGGTAAACAGGAAAAAAGAAAAAAAAACCTTATTGTTAAATACAGACAAATTGTTTACATCCCTACATGGGAGAAGGATACTTGTTAATCTTGAGATTACACACACACACACACACACACACACACACACACACACACACATACACAGAGGGTGTGGGTATAAATTAACTGATGTGATAATAACAAAAAACCTAATTAAGGTGGGCAAAGGGATTGTAATGGGAGAAGAGGAAAGGTGGAGGCAGAAAAAGACAAATTACATCACATGAAGAGGCACAAAAACATATTAGAGTAGAGGGAAAGAAGGGGGAGAGAAGAGCATTATTTGAGCTTTACTATCCAATTTGGTTCAAAGAGGGAATAACATACTCTGTTAAGTACACTAATGTAACTTGCCCTACAAGCAGTAGGAGAAGAAAGGGGAAAGAAAAAGGGGGCAGTGTTAAAAAGGAGGGAAGAAGTAGTAAGGGAAAGGGTAAGATAAGTGAGGGGAGCTGATAGGAAAAGAAAATTGAGGGAGGCAGTGGTCAAAAGCAAAACTCTTTTGAGGAAGTGAAGGGAGAAGGGTGAAATAAAAGCATAAACAGGGAGGGAAATAGGATGAAGAGAAAGATACAATAGTCATAACTGTGAATGTGAATGAGATGAACTCTCACATAAAATGGAGGTGGATAGCAGAATGGATTTAAAAACCATAATCCTACAATATGTGGTTTGCAAGAAACACATTTGAAACAGGGGGATACACACAGGCTAAAGGTAAAAGGCTGGAGTAGAATATATTATGCTCCAGCTAAAGTAAAAAATAAAGCAAGGCCCAACTGACCTGTCAAAAAAAAAAGCAGGGATAACAATCCTAATCTCAGACAAAGCAAAAGCAGAGATAGATCTAATTAAACGAGATAAGGAAGCAAAGTATATCCTGTTCAAAGGCACCATAGACAATGAAGTAATATCATTACTTAACATATGGACTATGTGGTATGGCATCCAAATACATAGAGGAGAAGCTAAGGGAGTTACAGGAAGAAAGAGACTATGCAAAACTATACTAGTGGGGAACCTCAACATCCCCCTCTCTAAACTTGATGAATCTAACCTCAAAATAAACAAGAAAGAAGTTAAGGAGGTGAAGAGGATTTTAGAAAAGTTAGATATGATAGATCTCTGGAGAACACTGAATGTGGATAGAAAGCAATATACCTTTTTCTTAGCGGTACATGGCACATACACAAAAACTGACCATGCACTGGGGCATAAAAACTTCACAATCCAGTGCAGAAAGGCAGAAATAGTCAATGCATTATTTTAAGAACATGATGCAATAAAAATTATTTTTAATAAAGGACCATGGAAAGATAAACTAAAAATTAATTGGAAACTAAATAATCTAATCCTGAAGAATGAATGAGTTAAACAACAAATCATAGAAACAATCAATAACTTCATTCAAGAGAATGACAATAATGAGACGACATGCCAAAATTTATGGGATGAAGTGAAAGTGGTTCTTAGGGAAAGTTTTATATCTTTGAATGCTTACATGAATAAAATAGAGAAAGAGGAGATCAATGAATTGGCCATGCAACTGAAAGAGGGAGAAAAAGAACAAATTGAAAATACCCAATTAAATACCAAATTAGGAATTAGAAAACCAAAGGAGAGATTAGTAAAACTGAAATTAAGAAAGTTATTGAACTAATAAATAAAACTAAGAGCTGGTTTTATGAAAAAGCCAGTAAAAGTGATAAACTTTTGGTCAATTTGATTAAAAAAAAGAAAGAAGAAAACCAAATTACCAGTATCAAAAATGAAAAGGGTGAATTCATCTCTAATGAAGAGGAAATTAAAACAATAATTAGGAATTATTTTGCCCGGTTGTTTGCCCATAAATCTGACAATCTTAGGGGAATGGATGAATATTTACAAAAATATAAACTGCTCAGATTAAGAGAAGAGGAAGTAAAACACTTAAAAAAAAACCCCTCTCAGAAAAAGAAATTGAACAAGCCATCAATGAACTCCCTAGGAAAAAATCTTCAGGGCCAGATGGATTTACAAGCAAATTCTAGCAAACATTTAAAGGACAATTAATTCTAATACTTTATAGACTATTTGGGAAAATAGGTGAAGATGAAGTCCTACCAAATTCTTTTTATGACACAAATATCGTACTAATACCTAAACCAGGAAGAATAAAGTAGAGAATAAAATCATAGACCAATTTCCTTAATGAATATAGATGCAAAAAGTTTAAATAAAATATTAGCAAAAAGATTACAGCAGCTTGTAAGGAGAATAATACACTATGACCATGCAGGGTTTATTCCAAGAATGCAAGGCTGTTTCAATAATAGAATAACTATCAGCATAATTGATCACATCAACAAAACTAGTAGAAAACAAAGGATTATCTCAATAGATGCAGAAAAAGGTTTTGACAAAATACAGCACCCATTCGTATTAAAAACACTAGAAAGCATAGGAATAAATGGAATCTTCCTTAAAGTGATAAGTAACATCTGCCTAAAACCATCAGCAAGCGTTATATGTAATGGGGATAAGCTAGATGCATTTCCAACAAGACAAGGGGTAAAACAAGGAAATCCATTATCACCTCTATTATTCAATTTGGTACTAGAAATATTACCTTTATCAATAAGAGAAGAAAAAGAAATTGAAGGAATTGGAATAGGCAAAGAAGAAACTAAACCATCACTCTTTACGTATGATAAGATGATATGCTTAGATAATCCCAGAGAATCAAGTAAATAACTACTTGAAATAATAAATAACTTTATCAAAGTTACAGGACATAAAATAAATCCATATACATCCTTGGAATTCCTATATATTACTAATAAAGCCCAACAACAAGAGATAGAAAGAGAAATTCCATTTAAAATTATTGTAGACACTATAAAATATTTGGGAGTCTACCTGCCAAGACAAACCCAGGGCCTATATGAACACAATTATGAAACACTTTTCACACAAATAAAGTCAGATCTAAACAAATGGAAAAACATCACTTGCTCATGGTTAGGCTGAGGTAATATAATAAAAATGACAATTTTACCAAAATTAATTTACTTATTCAATGCCATACCAATTGAACTACCAAAAAGTATTTTACAGAGCTGGATAAAATTATAACAAAATTCATCTGGAGGAACAAAAGGTCCAGAATATCAAGGGAATTAATGAAAAGAAATGCTAGGGGAAGGCTGCCTAGCCATATCAGATATTAAACTATCTTACAAAGTAGCAATCATCAAAACTAGTTGGTACTGGCTAAGAAATAGAGTGGTGGATCAGTGGAATAAGTTTGGTACACAAGACACAGTAGTCAATGACTATAGTAATCAACTGATAAAGCCAAAGAATCCAGCTTCTGGGATAAGAACTCACTATTTCACAAAAACTTCTAGGAAAACTGGAAAATGGTATGTCATAAATTAGGCATAGAACAATATCTTACACTGTATACCAAAATAAAGTCAAAATGGATTCATGATTTAGATATAAAGACTGATACTATAAGCAATTTGGAGGAGCAAGAAATAGTTTACCTCTCAGATTTATGGAGAAGGAAAGAGCTGATGACCAAACAAGAATGAAATGCAAAATGGATAATTTTGATTACATTAAATTGAAGTTTTTTTGCACAAAGCCAATGCAATGAATATTAGGAGGGAAGCAGAAAATGGGGAAAGAATTTTTACAGCCAGTGCCTCTTACAAAGGCTTCATTTCTAAAATATACAGGAAACCGAGTCAAATTTATACCACTTCTACAGCTGTATTCCAAAGAGATCATACAAATGAGAAAAAGACCCATATGTACAAAAATATTTGTAGCATCTCTTTTTGTGGTGGGAAAGAATTGGAATCATCAATTGGGGAATGGTTGAACAAGTTGTGGTATATGAATGTATACCGAATGAATGAATATTATTGTGTTATAGGAAATGAAGAAAAGAGGGACTTCATAATAACCTGGAAAGAGTTATATGAACTGATGGTGTGTGGGGAGCAGAACCAAGACAAAGTTGTACACAATTACAAACACATTTGTTGTACCTGTGATGACTAACTCTAACAGACATGGATCTTCTCAGTAATGCAAGGTTCTAAGACAACTCCAAAAGACTCATGATGGAAAAAGCTATCCACATCCAGAGAAAGAATTATGGAGGCTGAGTGCAAATTGAAGCAAACTATTTGCCCTCTCTTTTTTGTTGTTTTGTTTTGTTTCTTCTTTCTTGTGGTTCATTCCATTGATTATAATTCTTCTTTACAGCTTGACTATTGTGAAAATGTGTTTAATGTGAAGGTATATGTAGAACCTATATCAGATTACATGCCATCTTGGGTGGGGAGGGGGGAAGAGAGGGAAGGGGAGAAAATCTGGAATCAAAAACTTGTGGAATTCAATGTTGTAAACTAAAAATAAATACATTTAAAAGGAAAAAAATTGATGGAATTTGACAACAGATTGGATATAGGAAGTTAGTGCAAGTGAAGAGGTGAAGATGACACCTAGGTCACAAGATCCACTGACTAGAAAGATGATGATGCCCTTATTTGAAAAACTAACAGACCAGCGAAGTTTTAATTATATGCTGTCTTCTTATTTTCATTTTTTCTAATTTGTTTTTAATTTTGATCTTTGATCTCCCAAGTTGTTATTCAGAGTGAATACAGATATCTCTCTTACAAATTACTCACACATCAGTAAGCAGTCATTTCCTGTCTTTTCAGCTATAATCAGTCTCATTTTTGGAGAGAGATGTTATTCAGTATTTCCTATGATCAGCACCTCTCAACTCTTTTCTAGGAAAAAAAAGTTCATTATACATAAGCATTAGGGTTTTATCTTTTATATAAGCCTTTGTTCCCTTTCATTTTGCCCTCCTAAACGATATTTTCTGATGAACAGGTCTACCACTTGCACATTGCTATCCTCTACAGAAACTCTACTGAATGACAGAACAGTATTGCATACCAGTTCATTTGAAAATCCACCAGATAGAAAAATACAAAAACAATTAAGCAAACAAAGCAGAGATTAAATTTAAATCAGAAAAAATAGCCTTAACACTTCAATGAGAAGCAATATAATACTTGTTTCTGATGGGGGGGGGGTAGAGCCAAGATGGCAGCTGGAAAGCAGGGATTCACTTAAGCTCCCTGCCAGGTCCCTCCAAACACCTATAAAAATGACTCTGAACAAATTCTAGAGTGGCAGAACCCACAAAATAGCAAAAGGGAAGCAGGGCTCCAGCCCAGGATAGCCTGGATGGTCACTGGGAAGGGTCTATAGCAAGGAGCTGGGAGAGGAGTGGAACAGAGCCCAGGGTGGGCCACGCCAGGACCAACCAGACCGGGAGCTAGGTGGAACAGGCACAGCGACCTGAATCAGTAAGCTGTGGCAGCTACCAGACTTCTCAACCCACAAATGCCTAAGATAACAGAGAAGGTTAGTGGGAAAAGCTACTGGGACAGAGTGAAAATAGTTCAGGCCGGCCACCGCCCCAGGGGCAGTGGAGGTGGTGCAGCTCTGAGGCTGCTTCTAGAGTTACAGCTGCAGTTACTTCTGGCCCCAAGCCCACCATGTGGGAGGAATTAAGAGGCAGATTAGAGCAAGAGTGCAGAGCCTGCTTGGATCTGACTCCTGGTCTACATTGGCAGTTCTTGAGGGAGGAAGAGCACTGATGCGGCAGAGCTTGCTGTGTAGAAGTAGCTCTGAAAATACCAGTGCAGCCCCTCGACCTTGGGACAAAGTACTCTCTACTCTACAAGCAGTCATACCCTGACAAAAAACTCAAGGGTCAAGTAGTTGACTGGGAACATGAACAGGCAGCAAAAGCTGACTCAGATTCAGACTCAGACATTGGAATCATTCTTTGGTGACAAAGAAGACCAAAACATACAGCCAGAAGAAGTCAACAAAGTCAAAGAGCCTACATCAAAAGCCTCCAAGAAAAAACATGAACTGGTCTCAGGCCATGGAAGAGCTCAAAAAGGATTTGGAAAAGCAAGGAAGAGAAGTAGAGGAAAAATTGGGAAGAGAAATGAGAGTGATGTGAGAAAACCATGAAAAAGTCAATGACTTGCTAAAGGAGACCCAAAAAAATACTGAAGAAAACAACACCTTAAAAAACAGACTAAGTCAAATGGCAAAAGAGCTCCAAAAAGCCAATGAGAAGAAGAATGCTTTGAAAGGGAGAATTAACCAAATGGAAAAGGAGGTCCAAAAGACCACTGAAGAAAATACTACCTTAAAATTAGACTGGAGCAAGTGGAAGCTAGTGACTTTATGAGAAATCAAGATATTATAAAACAGAACCAAAGGGATGGAAAAATGGAAGACAATGTGAATTATCTCATTGGAATAACCACAGACCTGGAGAATAGATCCAGGAGAGATAATTTAAAAATTATTGGACTACCTGAAAGCCACAATCGAAAAAAGAACCTAGATATCATCTTTCAATAAATTATCAAGGAGAACTTCCCTGATATTCTAGAGCCAGAGGGCAAAATAGAAATTGAAAGAATCCATCGATCACCTCCTCAAATAGATCCCCAAAAGAAATCTCCTAGGAATATTGTCACTAAATTCCAGAGCTCTTCCCTCTTCACTTCTCCTTCCACATGCTCTCTCTTGCTATTCTCATTGATTCCCATGGGCTCACTCATTCATTCATTTATTTTTACTGCATCAGCAGTAATCAATGTGATAAACCTAAAGGATAATTCTGACCACGTCACTCCCCTACATAATACATTTAAGAGGATTCCTATTACCCCTAGGTCCAAATATAAACTTATCTGTTTGACACGTAAGCCCTTCACAATCTGGCCCCAACCTACATTTCTAAGCTTTTAACATATTATTTCCTTTCATACACAATATGGTCAAGCCAAACTGGTCTTAACTGTTCCTCCTATGAGGCACATTACATCATTGTGCTTTCGTATTAGCTATCCCCCTATGCCTGGAGGGCATTCTGCCCTACCACCGCTTCTTAGAATCTCTGTTTTTCTTTAAAAATCAGCTTAAATGCAATCTTCTATAATCTTCTATGTCTTTCTTAAGCTTCCTTATTACTAATGCCTTCCTCCTCCAAACATTCTTATATCTGTTTTGTGCAAAGCGGTATATGTGCATTTTGTTTCATCTACATAGATTATATAGTAACTCCTGGAAGTCAGAAACTATTTCACTTACATAGTTCTATTCCTAGAACCTAAAATAATACCTGGATCACAGTAGGTACCTAAAATACTTTTCAACTAAGGGATAGTTCCTATGTAGATGACTTTCGGATCTATATATTCTACCCTGTTTCTCTTGAGGTCAAGGATCTCATCACCATCACCATCACCATCGCCTGTTAGACATCTGAAATTAAATGCCTTGCAGGCATCTCACATAAAGCTTGTCTAAAATTAATTGTCTTAGCCCCTAAACCATCCCATCCTCCAAACTGTTATATTTTTCTTGTAGATACCATCATCTTTTAAGTCACCCAGGTTCACACCTTTCAAGTTATCTTCATTTCTTCCCTTCTTCTTGACCTAACATCCATTCATTTTCTACATCTTAGTATTTCAGCCTCCATTATGTGTGTATGTATATGTATATATGCATATGTATGCACATAGATATCAATATATACACATGTATGTATGTGTACATATACACACATCTCCTATTACTACCCTTCTCTGCAATCGTGTGGTCACCATCCTACTTTAGGCCTTCATACCCTCTCACTTGGACTGTTGAAATCTAAGATTCCAATCATTTCTTTCTGCAATACATCCCTTACATAGCTACCAAAATAATTTACAATCTGACAATGTCACTCCCCTGCTCAGTAAGCTTCATGACTACTCATTATCTCTAGGATAAAATAGAAATGTCTAAGCTTGGCACTTAAAATGTATAATCATCTGGCTCTAGAATCCCTCTCCAAGTTTATTGCACATTATAATCCTCCATGCGCTCTATGTTCTAGCCTAACTGGCCTATTTTGCTGCTTTCCAAACTAGATATTCTAACTCCTACCTCTATACCATTATATAGACTATTAATTCCTCCTACCTGGAATGTGCTCTTTGCTCAGCTCTGTCTCTAAGAATCTTTAGCTTCATTCAAGTTTTGATTCACCGTGTGAGTTAACTCATCTAATATGGATAGTTTTTTTCTAGATCACCTAGTTGTGCTTCCCCAAATTATCACAAATGCAGTAGGTAAAAAGTAACAGGAGATGCATAAATTTAGAATCATCTCCACTCCAAATGTTCATATGGACTATTTTTGCCCAACCTGTGGTAGGGTCTTCCAAATCTGTACTGGTCTAATCAGCCACAGTCAGATACACTGTACCTTGACCCTGCTATAGTGATGTCATTTCAGTCCTCTCCAAGCATGAAGGACAACAACTACCTCCATAAGCACTCATCTGTTTTTATACTATTTCTACACATACCACTATAATGTAAGTTCCTTGAGGACAAGGATTTTTTTTTAATCTTTGTGTTCCTAGCACCTAGTGTAGTGCTTTGCAACATCATAGGCACTACCTAATCATTGAATGGGTGTTATCTCACCCAAAGTGAGAACTTGAAAAGATCTTAGCTTAAAATGGCCAAAGTCTCCCACTGCATCCTGGGTTATTTCCAATCATCTTGACTGATATCTGGCCACTGGACCCAGATGGCTGTGGAGGAGAAAGTGAGGCTGGTGACTTTTGCCTAGACTCAAATCCAATTCAATTGCAAGTCATGTCATCATCTCCCTAATCTCATGGTCCTATTAGAGAAGGAAGGATAAACCACAATCAGATTAGATTCAACACTTTGCTAGAAGTACTGTAGGAGCATAAGGAGGCCACATAAGATTGGAGGTCATTTTGTATATTACTTTTTTTCATTAATTACCACATCACCAAGTGCCCCATCTACTGCTGGTAAGTTTTTTTGGTTTCATACGTAGCTACGCTGGTTCCTAGGAAGCAGATACTATCTGTACCATTATATATTTTAAGTCTTTCTAGAACAATAGAACTCATTAGAACTTGCCCTATGTTGGCATAATATTTAGGAACCCAAAGTCATCTCTATACAAGGATGATGAATCAGAGTATATCTATGGGGGAGATATTTTAATTGAACTCTAAAAGTATACTAAAGTATGTTTTAAAGGTATACTAAATAATCCTGATAATTGAGCTATATCATAAATTTTCAAAAGAAAACAAATACAATTCTTCAAAATACTTGATGCATAGAAGTAAAGAACAAAAAAGTAACATTGAAATCAATCTCTAAATATTTAAGGAATACTTGGGAATCAGACACACAAGGTAAGAAGAAGTGCATCCCTTTAAAGACCTTTCCTATTTGGGCATTTAATTCTATCCCATAATCTTTAGCAGATTGCCCCTTCTGTCATTCCCACTCTCTTATTTTTCTTTAATCTTGCCTTGTCTTTTGGATGCTTCTGTACTGCCTGTAAGCATGCCCATGTTTGTAGACAGCTGGGTTGTGCAGTGGATAGAGTGCTGGTCCTGTAGTCAGGAAGACCTACATACAAATCTGGCCTCAGACACTTACTAGCTGTGTGACCCTGGGCAAGTCACTTGACCACTATCTGCTTCATTTTCTCTATCTGTAAAATGGGAATAATAATAGCACCTACCTCATAAGGTTGCTCTGAGGACCAAATGAGATAATAATTGTAAAGCATTTAGTATATAATAGATGCCTAATAAATGCTTATTCCTTTCCCTTATTCCCCTTCCAATATCTCTCCCCATCCTCAAAAAAACATTCACTGGATCCATCCATCCCCAATAGCTATCAAGCCATATCCCTCTTCTTTTTTGTGACTAACCTCCTTGAGAAAGCCATCTACAATAGAAGCCTCCATTTCTTTTCTTCTCACTGTCTTCTCAACTCTGCAATCTGGTTCCAACCTCATCACTAAACCAAAACTACTATCTCTAAAATTACTAATGATCTCTCCATAGGCAAATCTAATAAATAGCCTTTTCTCAACCATGATCTTTCTTGACTTCTCTGCAGCCCTTGACTCTGTCAAACACCTTCTTCTCCTTCATTCTCTCTTCCATCCAGTTTTTGCATAACTGTCCCCTACTGGTTGTCCTCCTATCTTTCCAATTGCTCTTTCTCAAGCTCATTTGATGGATCTTCAACCACATCACACTCGCTATTCATAGGTGTCCCACAGAGCCCTGTCATGGGCCTTCTTCTTCTCCTCTATACTATTTCATTTGGTGATCTTATCAGCTCCCATTAATTCAACTCTCATCACTATGTTAATAATTCTCTACACTACTTATCTGAAAGCAGAAAACTAGGGAAAACATACTATAGCAAGTTTCTCTGATAAAGGCCTCATTTCTCAAATGTAGAAAGAACTGAGTCAAATTTACAAATATACAAGTCATTCTTCAATTGGCAAATGGTCAAAGGATATGAACAGGCAATTCTCAAAAGAAGAAATCAAAGCTATCTATCATCATTTGAAAAAAATGTTCTGAATCACTACTGATTAGGGAAATGCTAATCAAAACAACTCAGATGTATCACCTCACACATATCAGATTGGCTAACATGACAGAAAAGGAAAATGACAAAAGTTGAAGAGGATGTGGAAAAAATTGGAACACTAGTGAATTGTTAATGGAGTTGTGAATTGGTCAAACCGTTCTGGAGAACAATTTGGAATGAAGCCTATAGAACTGTGTATACACTTTGACTCAGCAATACCACTACTAGGTCTGTATCCTAAGAAGAACAAAGAAAAAGGAAAAGGACTTGTATGTACAAAAATATTTATAGCCCTTCTTTTAGCAGAGGCAAAGAATTGGAAATTGAGGGGTTACCCATCAATTGAGGAATAGCTGAACAAATTGTGGTATATGATTTTTTTTGAATACTAAGAAATTATGGGCAGAATGGTTTCAGAAAAACATGGGAAGACTTACATGAACTGATCTAAATTAAAGTGAACAGAACAAGGAGAACATTGTACATAGTAACAGTGATATTGTGTGACAATCAACTGAATGACTTAGCCATTCTGATCAATACAATGATTCAAAACAATTTCAGAGGACTTATGATGAAAAATACTATCTACCTCTAGTCAGAAAAGTGATGGAATATGAGTGCAGATTGAAGCATAATTTTTTTCATTGTATTTTTCTTGCTTTTTTGCAACATGGCTAACATGGAAATGTGTTTTACATGATATCATATTTCTTGCCCTCTCAGTGGGTGGTGGTGAGGCAGGAGGTAGAGGGAATATAGAACTCAAGATCTGGGGAAAAAACACTGAATGTTAAAGATAAATAAATTATAGCATTTGAAAAAATAAAGTATTTTGCAAATATAAAAGAAAGAAATTACTTTTCCATTCCTTATTTCTCGACTCACCTCCAGTCTCATATCTCCAACTGCCTACTGGAAATCTCAAACTGAATTTCACATAGACACCTCAAACTCAAGACTTCCAAAATTGACCTCATTTTGTTTCCTCCAAACTCTCACTGCTTCCTAACTTTCTTATTACTGTTGAGAGTAATGGTAGCCTCCCAGTAACCTAGGCTTTAACCTAGAGGTAATCCTCCTCATTCTCATGGTCCACAATCAATTTGTTATCAAGATATGTAGATTTAACTTCATAACATCTCTTGAATAACCCTCCTTCTTTCCTCTGACACTGCTGTCACCCTGGTGCATCCCCTCATCACCTCATGCCTGGACTATTGTGATAACCTACTGGTTGGTCTCCTTGCCACAAGTCTCTCTTCATTCTAGTCTATCCTCCACTCAGTTGCCAAAGTAGTCTTCCTGACATGTAGATCTGACCATTTCACCCCCAACTCAATAAACTGAAGAAGCTCCTGATTACCTCCAGGGTCAAATGTAAAACCCTCTGTTTAGCTATTGAAGCCCTCCATACCTTTACCCTGACCTTTCCAATCTTCTTGACCATGTGACCTATTATCCAATGACACTGGCCTCCCTGCTGTTCATTAAACAAGACAGTCCAGTTCCTGACTCTGGGCATTTCCTGACTGTTCTCCATATGTGAGATTCTCTCCCTCCTCTTCTCCTTCTCCTGAGTTTACTGGTTTCCACTAAGTCAAAACTAAATCTAACCTTAGAAAGGAATCTTATAATGATGTGCCCCCCCCCCGCCTTAATTCTAATGTTTCCCCTCTGTTGGTTACCTCTAATTTATCCCGTATGTAGCTTATACCTAGTTATTTACGTGTCCTCTATCCCCATTAGACCATGAACTCCTTGAGATTCGGAACGTTTTTTGTCTCTTTGTATCCCCAGTGCTTGGAACAGTACTTGGTAATGTATTGTATGTGTATTGTTTGTGCTTAATAAATGTCTGCTGACTAATTGACTAGGGAACCATGAATAATTTGAATAATGAAATTCTGAGTTGAACAGATACCCAATATGTACAGTGGTAGTTGACCAGAAGGAAAGATAAGTATAGAAAAAAGTCACCTGGAAACTAAAAAAAAAATGTAATTCTGGCATTATCTTTGAGTTTTCATATTCTTTCATTTCCCATAGCCAATAGTTCTTGTGTTGTTGTTTTGTTTTTGATTTGCTTATCTTGTCATTACACCAAATATGTGTCTTAGTAATGCCATGACTTAAAAACATAAATGGTATCCACTTTAAATCTTGTGTGCTTAAATATTTGTTCAATAAATACTCTTACCAAAAATAGCAATGTCAGTAGTAGATTTAACCAGTCAAGGCAATGCACTTATAAGTACATAAGTTGTTTGTTTGTTTTTTTTTAGTGGCAAGATAACAATGTATTTGCACCATTCCTCTTTGGCAGGGTAGTTAATTGCCTGAAATAAATATGATATGTTATTGAATCATTTCAGTTGTGTCCAATTTTTCATGACTGCATTTGGGGTTTTCTTCTCCAACTCATTTTACAAATGAAGAAACTGAGGTAAACAGGGTTAAATGACTTGCCCAGAGTCGCACAGCTTGTAAGTGTCTCAAGCCAGATTTGAAATCAGGAAGATTTCAGGCTGGGCACTCTACCCACCGTGCCACCTAGTTGCCGTATCATATGTGACATAACATAAATACTTGGTTTTCATTGTTTTTCTTTTATTATTCCTCTCTATACCCAGCTCTAATTAGCCAAAAAAAAAGAAAGAAAAGAAAAGAAAAAGAAAGCCCTCAATACCTAGTTTGTAGTTTGGTGAAACAAATTCTCACATTGTCCATATTTGAAAATGTATATCTTTTTCTGTGTTTTAAGTTTATTACCCCTCTGGCAGGAGGGATAAGTGCATTTCAGCTTCTTTATTTTTTGACTCATGGTTGGTCACTGCATTTAGCAGAATTCTAAACTCTTGCTAATGTGTTATCATGTATCTTATTTGTTCAAAGCTTTTCTCAGAATTTCTATTTCTTTCCCATGGCTACACTATTGTCCAGGTCCACACTACAAAAACTACCTATAAATGCATTTTTTGCTATCTCCTCTTTCCAGGCAATTGTATCACTGAGTTTACTATCTAGTGTACTTTCATAGATTGTAGCATTGCAGATTTTAGAACTGAAAGGGATTTTAAAATTCCATTATATTTATATGTCATAACTTGTTAACTTATTCCCTAACCAATTGACATCTAGTTTGTTTTCATTTATTTTCTTTTACAAAAAGTGTTGCTCTAAATATTTTGGGATATGTGGGACCTTTCTTATTATCTTTGACCTTCTTGGGAAATACACCAACCAATGAAGATTTCAAACTCATTAAATCTTAGTAGCCAGATTTGAGTTGGATTTCTTAAAACCACCTATGGTCAAAGTAGTGATGAATATTCATGCTCAGAACTTAGCTAGATTGGTCCTTTATTATAGGCATGCAGCCCTCCAAAACCTCTCCAATTTGATACTTTCCCAAGCTTAAATTTAATTCCCTCAAAAAGAATTATTTGGCACCTTCTCAATTTTGCCACCTAGCAAATTAATAAAAGCAGGATTTTAAGAACCTAAATTTCAGAAGTTATTACCAAGCATGTCACAGACAATAGCAGAGCCATCCTTTGCTTTAGCATACATATAACTGTGTGACCTTTAAATACTTTGCTTTGAGATTATTTCCCACTGTTACCTATTTATAATGCAGAGACCTATTATCTCTCAGAGCTATGCTTAATACTCTCTGCAGAGAGCTGGTCTTCCCTTTAAAGATATAGATTATTTTTCACAATTTCCCAAGTATGTTGTCAAGTCACGGAAAGTTTGATCAATAACAAATATTTTGTCCACAAAGTATAGAACCTCTTCCTCTTTAGATGCTAAAATATAAGATATGATATGACTGTAAGATCCATAGAGGTCAAACTTCACCACAATATTGGTTTTCTGACCATTTGATCTTAATGAGATAGCTAGATTCTGAGGTCTTCTTATATTCTGAAAGCTACTGTTTTTTTCAAGTACGGGTTTCTTCAAGATAAAAAGGCACACAAGTATGATCCAAGTCAATCACTGACCACTACAAAGTAACATTTTCAAGGCCATCAAACTATGTCTATCTTCATTTTTCAACTTGAGTCATTCATTCCGCTAATGCAGCCTGCCCGCTTCTCTCTCATCAATTATTCTTTGTCATTTCTCATCTTTGAAAGCACCTTTTTTTCCTTCTGTGTATAATTAATTTTTAATTTTAATGAATGTATTTTAATTTCATTTTAATAAAGTGTTTTCTTTTTAATGGCGAGGCAGAATAGCATAGTGAATAATCACTTTTTTCAAAGTTAGGAAGATCTGGGTTCAGGTTGTGTCTTCTTACATACTGACTGTATGATTCTGGGCAAGTAACCAAACTTTTCAGTGCCTCAGGCAACTCTGGGGACTCTATATTGAAGAGCAACTATAGTTTTGCATTGATAGAGGGAATGTCCCTACAGTGATGAAATCCCAAGTATGAACCAAAAATAAAAAGTTGCATTTTCCTTTTCGCCATCTTTTTTCTTCTTTTTTTTCTTCCATAGTAGAAACATTTCTTTATTTTTCAGGCAACTCCAAAAAATTTCTATTCTATTTTCCACTCAGTATTCCTTAGATGTGGCCCCTTCACATGTACGCACACACATATTTATTGTAATTTTTTCATAACTTCTGAAATAATTAAAATTCAGTCTTTCTTAAAATAGGTGAAGAAGCAGAAAAGGGCATATCAGGACACTATTTCCTTTTGAATTTCATTAGAAGGTAACAACAAAATGTGATCTGCAGTATCATTAAAGATAATTGGAAGTGTAATTATTCAAAAGAATTTTGGATGTAAATTGTCACTTCACAGGCTCTGTTATTACAATATCTGCCAATCTTTCCCAAACTCAACTTCCAAAACCCTAGCTACAGGTTTGATTCAGAAAGCATATATTTCAAAATAAATGCAATAGATCTTATAGTATTTTTATGGACTTTATACATTTGAGCATTTTCTGACCTTATCTCAGCATCTTCAGTCGTTTAGATAGATAGAAAGGTGGTTGGTCCTGACTTTGAAAAATGCCACTTCCCTAGTATTTCAATGATTAGTTTCATAAGTAGACAAGAAGGAAATAATAATTATAACTAGGATTCCTTGAGAGCTTTTTTCTCCATATTCTCAATAGATGACAAACTTTAAAAATAATCATATAATCCACCTTAGAGGTAGAATTTTTCACAGAAAGAATAAATTCAATGAATACTTGTTTAGTATCTACTATGAGCAAGGCATCATGCTATTATCCTGGGAAAATGATCTTAGTCCTGAGTAAGGGAAAATTCTTTCTTCTTTTAAGGAAGGGTATGAAAGAATTTTAGGCAACTAGGCAGCACAGTAGATACAGTGCTGGGCCTGGGGTCAGGAAGACTCAAGTTCAAATCTGGCCCCAGACATTTACTAGCTGTGTGATCTTGGGCAAGTCACTTAACCCATCTGCCTCAGTTTCCTCATCTGTAAAAGGAGCTGGAGAAGGAAACAGCAAACCATTCTAGTATCTTTGCCAAGAAAACTCAAAATGGGGTCTCAAAGAGTCAGACATGACTAAACAACATGGAAGAATTTTATTACATATATGTATATATTTGTTTATATTTCACATATATACATATATAATTGGCAGACAGATATATAGGGACAAATTATTGACAAATGTAATGGTAATAATAAATTATTATGTATAATAATAATTGTAATAATAAAAATAGCATAAAGCTAAGCTACAGCTATTATAGAAGACTGTGATGACCATTTAATTCCAAAATTCTATGTGCATACAGAAAGATAAATGATAAATAGACAGATAGAAAGTCTGTTGGTCAATAAACATTTTTCAGGTTACTATGTACCAGGCACTATGCTAAGCAGTGGGAAAATAAATATGATACAATCCCTGCCATCAAGGAGCTTGTCGGTTTAATGGGGGAACACAATATATAAAGGGAAGCTAAAAATGCTGGGGGTGGGTTTGAGGAGTTTAGGGAAGGAACTCAGGCAGGGGCCATGCTGGAAAAATCCAGAGGAATGCAATGGATTGGGAAGGCAAGAGATGGCTGGCCTGGGGGACCTGCTTAAATGGAGATTCTGGGAAGAGCTCCTATGCTCCAATCAGAGGGACAGGCCAGATAGACAGAGACAGAGACACAGAGACAGAAAGACAGGCACAGAGACAGACACAGAGACAGAGAAATCATATCATCACAGTTCCACTAGGAAATTCAGGTGAATTCTTGCCCCACATCTTGGTAACTTTATTCAATTTCTGTTTCATATATGATTTCGAGGGATTTTTCATCCATACTGACCTAACACTGAAATATAAAATCTTCTCTAACTCAAGATTATACATATACATGCATATATGTATATGTGTATATATATATATATATATATATATACACACACATATAGAAAGATAGATAGGTAGATATAGACATATTGATATAGATAAGGATATATAGTCTACAGATATAGATAGATATAATGCCAAATATAAATTTCACCAAAAAAGGATGGTTCCAAATATTCCACATTTTATTATTGCATGGACACTGCCACAGAACAAAGAGTGCCATCTACTGAATTTTGAGCAGAATGGATTCTATCATTGTGGACAAGGAAATGGCAAACCACTCCAGTGTTTTTTTCCAAGAAAAACCCAAAATGGAGTCACAAAGAGTTGGACACAACTGAAAAATGGCTAAACACAATTCTATCATTTGATACTATTTGAAGGCAAGACTAGACTCTGGTTAATCTGTATTCATTAGAGACAATGTCAGTAACATCCATGACATTAGAGATTATTCTCTCTGTGACTGCCACTTGGCAGTTGACTATCATAAATAATTGTTAATAGGTAAGGCATGATTTCTCTAGGTTAAAAAAATAAGTATTAGTTATAAATGTTATCCTTTAAAATTGATATTTTATGATTTTTTCTTCTCTCATAATATAATACCCCAACCTTATTCTCCCTAGGTACTCAATAAATACTTGATGAATGAATGAATGTAAGCATGCATATTCTGGGAAATCTGTTCATTTCAGAAACCGCAAAGAAAAAAGTGAGGCATGAAATGATTCGTTTGGCTTCAGCTTCCTTTGCCAGCCGTGGAGAAGTTAGGATGCCCTGAATTGGCCTGCAGAGCACTAAATCCAGAGAAGTGCCCTTCCTTTCCATATATTTACCAGACTACGGTAATAATTGGGGTGAGAATTCAGGACAAAGAGCTGTGATAGGGATAGCTAGATCAAGATAAAAAGAGGCTAGTTGGTCATTATCAGCAAGAAAGGTGCTTCAGAAAGCAGTCAAGACTAGTCATAATAGGTAGTGTTTATATAGTGCTTTGAGGTATATAAAGTGCTTTACATATTATTTCATTTGATCCACACAAAAATTTTGTAAGGCAGGTATTGTTATTATTTCTACTTGGTTGTTTTGTTTGTCCTTTGTTTTCAAAGAAGACTATGGCGTCAGGGAACTGATGACATGACTTGCAGTTGACTTTGATTTGAGTGAGGAAGGACTGTGCAAGGTCACCAGCCTCATTTTCTCCTCTAGAGCCATCTGGGTCCAGTGATCTGATATTCATCAGGAAGACTGGCGATGGCCCAGGATGCATTGGGAGACTCTGGCCCTTTTAGGCTAAGGCCTTTTCACATACTCAGAGTTTTAACACCCATTCAGTGATAACAAAACTGAGGGTGAGCAAGGTTAAATGACCTGCCCAGGGTCACACAGCTAATAAGAGACTGAGTCAGGACTTTTGCAAGTACAGCATTCTATCTACTACGCCAACTGCCTGTATATAGACTGAGGACACTGGCATATTTCCAACCAAAAATAGAAAAAAATTTTTAAGAATAGATCAACCTGACCCCAAGGATGAAGGCATGTAGGAGTATGGAGATAGCCGGGAGAGAGGGATAAAGAACAGATCTACTACTGATTCCAAAGCGGACAAAACGCTTCTCTAAGGACTGAAAGTTGCCAGAGGAATCCACATTTCCTGCAATGATCATTGGTCATTCCCAATGTCTCTGCTATTAAGCCAAAAAGAAGTTTCATCCTTAGGCCTAATGTCATATTTCATAAGAGTACTGCTTCCAGGGCTACAGGTAGTCATAGATTGTACACACAGGCGAGGAAGCTGGGACCAGAAAAATAAAAGCAACTGATGGGGGTCAAGCATAGAAGAGGGTCAGAGACAGCCAGGTGGTACAATGGATAGAGTACTGGCCCTGGGGTCAGGAAGACCAGAGTTCAAATCCAGCCTCAGACACTTACTAACTGCATTACCTTGGGCAAGTCATTCAACTCCATTTGGCTCCTCAACTGTAAAACAGGGATAATAGTATCAAATGAGTTAATATTTGTAAAGCTCTTAGCACAGTACCTGGTAGGTAGAAGGCACTCAAATATTTGTTTCCTTCCCCTACTCCTAGACTATAGCTAGAATCAAGTAGTCAAAGCAGGTCAAAAATCAACCTATGCCATGCATGAAAAGGCATTTATTAAGCACTTATATGCCAGCCTCTATGATAAGGGCTAGGGATATAAATACAAAGGGAAAGAATACAAAAAGAAATATAGTTCCTGCTGTTAAACAGCTTATATTCGATGAGGCAGCTAGCAGGTGCAGTGAATACAAAGGAGGGCCTGGAGTCAGAAAGACCTGAGTTCAAATCCTGACTCTGACACTTACTAGCTGTTTCACCTTGGGCAAGTCACTTAACCTCTGCTTGCCTCAGTTTCCTCATCTGTGCAATGGGGATAAAAATAGCACCTACCTCCCAAAATCAAATGAGCTAATAATTGAAAAGCATTTACCACAGTAAGTTATATCAATATTAGCTATTATTATTAATAAAGAAGACCATACAAAGGAATTGTGCATGGGGAGCAGTGTTTAGGACTAGACAGTTGCAGGGACATAACCTTTTCAGAAATGGAACTGTTGATTTGATTACTGTTCCAAAGCTAGAGATATAAAGGAAGGGGACACAGAAAGCATACATGGATTTGGGGAATGGAAAGTAGATGGTTGGAACATGGTGGGTCTGTGCTGGGCTGATTATGGAGAACTGTTACCAGTCAGAGAACAGGGCCACAGGGGGGGCATTGGAGGATTGAGATTATGTAGTCTATGTTGCAGAGGTCAGAGCAAAACCCCAAGTTGACACCACACTTTTTTAATATTTCTATTTTCTATTTTACATTTTTAGTAATTGTAAGTATTCATAATTTTCTCTGGTAAAGCTGGCATTCACTAAGGAAAAAGTTTTATATCATCAGAAGGCATATCTTTAAGTTTCTTGATGTTGTGCTTGTATAATGCAAATTGGCAAGAATTCTCTGGGAGAATGACAGCAACTACCGATATAACCTTTTCATCATAACCTCACGGATTAACCAAAACAATGTCTAAAAGAGAGACTTTTTTAATGAAAATAAGGAGGTGCATAAAAGTAGAAATGAGTTCTCTCTTCTCTTCAGGTAAGCATTTACTTAGCTGATGTTTTTTGGATAACAAGGATACACCTTGGTATCCTTTCTTATCAATCTAATAATTAAAAAAAAACCTTAAAATAATCCCAGAAAGAGAGACATATCATTCCTCTCTTCTTCCTTACCTTTGCCATTTCCTGTCTTTTAGAAATGCTATTTTTAAACATTGAACTGGAATCTGCTTTAATATTTGATTTAAATTTTTATACTTAATATGGTGCATGGTGCTTTCAATCTTCTCTTACAAGGCCTATCAAAAAAATAAAGCATCCTTCCAGAAAATCAGTAGATAAATAATCCACATTAACCAAAATAAATGTAAGTAGGAAGTTATTAACATGGAGCAATGATATATAATCTTTCTGGATAGCTATGGTGTTCTTCATCAAAATTACTATAAATTTACAAACATTGATTGGCAATCCACAGCCATGGCTTGCTCTTGCCTTTTAATCTCTCTCTGCATTCGTCTAAATGAGCCTGTGTCAGGGACTAGAGCTGAGCATCAATCTCTCCAGCTTTAGGAGATAATACCATCAGCAGTAGCTTTGTCAAATTCAAAAATAAAACACATACAGTAAAATCCTGTTAGAGAGCCTTAGACCATAAATTCCGTAATTCCACTGCACAACATGTTAAATCACACCAGGGTGTGAATGGCAATAGGGTATGCATCTCATTTGCTTTAGGAAAAGTAGAACTAAGGTCTCTATTCTTTCCAGATTAAAATTTTATTTATTTGAACATGCTCAAATATCATCTTTTTTCACCAATATTCACAACATTCAGTCTCATGTTATTTGTTTGGTCTTGTTTCTTATGTCTTAATTTGGTTTTGTGTATTAAATGTATTGTGCCCAATGTGATTTCAAAGTCTTTGAGTTCAAGGTTTATGTCACATTTCTCCTATATTTCCTTTTACTGGTGGACAATTAGGTTTTTCTTCATGAGTAGGTTGTGTTTTTGTTTATTTGTTCATTTATTTGTTTCTTGGAGGGAAGGAAATAATATATTGGCTGGTGATTTTGTCACTATGGGAAAGTTCCATTGTGAAAATTATCTCCACTAATATAGATTAGAAATTATTCAGTAACTTTAGAGAGCATCAAGGTGCTTTTAAAAAGCTTGTTGACTGACAAGGAATTCCCTACACCAATACAAGCATAGCTCTAGGCCCCTATCCCTCTCCTGATTCCAACTGTAGAACTCTATCCACTATAACACCTAATAGGTCAGATGGTAGGATAGGATATGACATGAATACGGATAAATATAGCATGATGTTGGTGTAAATGAAGGAATCTTATCGAAGTCACTCCAAGGCACAGGACCCACCACCTGGGTACAGTTTGTCTCAAAAACATAATCAAGCTTAAACATGATACAAAATTTTCATTATGTTGAAACTGTTCCCTGATCTATTGCATTGAAAGAATTTCGAGTTTTCAGAAAAGCATTATCATGGAACTGAGTGTATTATGTGCTGGACACTGCACTAGGGGTTATGGATACAAAGACAAAAGCGGTCACTTCCAGTCATCCTGATCTATACCCTGCCACTGGACCCAGATGGCTCAAGAGGAGAAAGTAAAGCTGGTAATCTTGTACAGCACTCCCTGACTTAAATCCTATTCACTTGCAAGTCACAGCATCACCTTCCTGATGTCATTGTCCTCTTCGAGCATGAAGGACAAACAGCAACAAAGACAAAAGTCAAAGTCTCTGACTTTGATGAATTTACGTTCTATTAGGAAAAACAACATGTACATGTGTAACTACATACAAAACATATACAAAATAATAATTTGGGGGGGAAGGCACTAGGAGCTAGGCTTAGGGGAGGACAAGGCATGGTTTCATGTAGAATTTGAAGGAAACTTTGAAGGAAACAAGAAATTCTGTGATTTCAAACTAAGAAGGGATAGCTTTCCAGGAATGGGGGTCAGCCTGAACAAAGACATGGAGAAGGGTATGGTGTGTCATGCATGGGAAAGAACAAAAAACCATGTTAATCTTCAAAGAGTGGAAGCTACCTGTAACCAGATGTGACCTTTCTACCTTCACAGATTCTCTATCACACTCTCAACTCAAACACTTTTTAATGCTATATTCCCTATATCCCCATGCATACCCCACTCCCACAGCAAACACAAAATAATCTATTTTATTTCTCAGAGACTACTAGGGAATTAGAATTGTGCCAGGGCTAGTCATCATCCCTAAAATTTCACTGCAAATATCAGTAAGAACACCCATCACCCACTGAATCTTGCTAACCAGGTTGGGTGCCTGACTTCATGTACTGCCATAACTCCAGTGTTTTCGCCGAGCTTCCTAATAGGCATATTTGCCTTAGCAAGCATCCTAAAATCTCTGAGGATGAAGATCCAAATACTGCTCAAATTGTCTGATGACCTCTGTGCATTCACACACATACACACACACTCACATATAGTGACACAATTCATCAACTTGTATGCAGCTATTATACTAATCATGCCGCTTCCTTAACTCACAAGTCTAACTAACATTCTAGCCACACTCTGTTTTCCACATATTTTGTACTCTACTCTCAGACACCCAAGGGGGCTGGCTTCTAACCCCATTCTCCATAGATCACCAGGAGCATCTGAGAAATCAAACCTGTCATTTCTTTGAGTATCCTAGGATACAACTAGTTCTTCTGAACCTAGGGACTTAAACTCATTGAAGGCAATTGAGTATCTTCTTTCCATTTATTTTTGGTTTCATCTCCTCATTAACCAGTTTTAGTCTTCTAACCTGAGATCATTCTTCTTAAAAGAGAAAACAGAAGTAACATAAGAATTGAATAATTTAGCCTTCTCATTATCGTATGATCCCACTAATCCCGAATAGTGGTCCTATAGCTAGAGTCAGAGTCAGAACTTGAAACCAACTCTTCCTGAATCTGAGGCCATTTCTGAAATATATTCTCTCTTTAAATCTCCTTTTCTCCCTTTTTCCTCTGTTTCTTTCTCCCTGACCCTCCCCCTTGCTCTCCTCTCCATCCAAATAACATTTTATCAGTATGTGTATGTTATTATTATGAGAGAGAGATAGAGACAGAGAGATGAGATCCACGAGCTTTATTGGCAATCTTTTTATAAATGTTCTCCCATAAATTATTGAGTTATTGATCTTCTTTTCCACTGCTATTTTTACTGTTGTGTACCTGCTACTCTCTATGGTATTAGACTTGGCAGGTACACTTTGGCAGTTTTGTTTGTTTTTTTTTCTGTCCTTCTCTCTTTTCTGTTGGAAATGCTCTTACTAATTTCATTAAATTCTTAAGACTCGGAACAAACCTATCAATCATCTAGGTATAGTCCACCACAAATTATAGTTCACACAATACAAATACCATTCTCAGACATAATCTTACCTAGCATGCTACTTCCCAAATTTGCATCTATCTCCTGACCATCCTACCTTCAATCAGCAATAGTAATGAAAATACAACCCACATACCTAAAGTCTTATATTTTCCCCAAAAACTTCTTAATCTTAAATACATACACACGCATATGTGTATAT
Organism: Trichosurus vulpecula; assembly: GCF_011100635.1. Classification (NCBI taxonomy): domain Eukaryota; kingdom Metazoa; phylum Chordata; class Mammalia; order Diprotodontia; family Phalangeridae; genus Trichosurus; species Trichosurus vulpecula. The sequence continues at coordinate 206,311,215 of NC_050579.1, forward strand.
ATATATATATATACATATGCATATATACATGTATATATATATATACACACACACATATATATATATGTATATACATATATAGTCTGGTTTTCTTCTGATGTTTTAATTTGTCTCCACCATTAGGAATGAGTAGTTTCAAGCTGGACAAGTCTCAAGTCTCTTCATCACTGCCCAGATCCATGTCCGCAAAAGACCTCCATCTCAACAAATAGCTGCCTCAGTAAGCCCCAGCATTGTATTTTTGATCATCACTATTTCTTTATCCTTCCTCTTGAGCATTAATGGTTGTCACTTTGCCTAATGGCATCTGTAGGTCCACATGCATTAGAGCACAAGAAGCTGCTCCCTTCTAAGATAGTAAAGTTCCCCCTCTGGAGGGCAAGCCTCATATATGCTACTTAGCTCCAAATGTTCAATATTCCCTTTTCATTCTTTCCTTCTCCTTGTCACATTCTTGGCACAGGTTATAACTCCACTATGTCCCTTCAACCCTTTATTTTTTCCAATAACAGTTTGTTCTTTCCTTGGAGACTAGAGATACAATCTTTCCATTCATTGTTCTTCTCATATAGAAGAAAGACCAGTTTGCAAATGCAAATAGTACATACCTAGGTCTAGTACTAGCAGGTAAATATGAACTATCCATTCTCTGATGGTCATAAAACACTTCTCCTTGCCTTCTGTTTTGCTTTTTTAAAAATACCCTAAGTTATTGTCTTTGTGCTAGCTTTCATAGCTAAACCAAGTGGGTAAAGTCTGTGCCTCTTTGTCACAACTATTTTATACCAGAGCTCAGGTGCTAGGGGTGCCTAAGGAAAGCCTGGCTATATTGTATACTATAGCTGGCTTCAACTTTTATTTCTGTTAGTTCTTGGAATGGGCTCCGTCCTCACTCAAAACACTTAAAATCAGGAGTAAAGTCACATATCTAAAAAGATGCTGAGTGATAAGGCAAAAGGAAGTCCTGGTTTGTGTGGGATTTAGAAGTGTGGATATCTCTAAGGGCAGCATGGCTGCCATGATCACAAAGACAGAAATAAAACAAAGTGATATTTATACTAATTTGATCTTCACGGACACACAAGACTTCAAAGCTTGGAATCAAAGATAATGAAAGGACAATAATTTCATGGTCAATCTAGTTTCCATTCAAACACAGTTTAAATGCCGCCTCTTGCATAAACCCTTTCCTGATCCTTCCCACCAGCTGCTAATGCCTCCCCACAAAAAACTCATTGTAAAGCACTACATCCCCCCACTCTGAGCTCACTCTACTAAACACACTGGTACTGATTAATTGGATCACCAGATGGTTGGCTGCTTCACCTTTGAGGTTCTAGGTGTGATCCTGTGATTGACAATTCACCTAACCTGTGACTCACAAACCCCTATTGATATGCTTCACTCTTAGAGTCAATAAGTACCCTCAGTTCTTTAAAAAATGAGGTAGCAAAACCAGAAATTACAAAGCATTTTCCCTAAATCATAGGCCACACATAAATATAAAGGAAAAGGTTCTTTATGTACAAAAATATCTATGGAAGCCCTTTTTGTGATGGTGAAAAAAAGTGGAAATAAAGAGGCCAATCATTGAGGAATGGCTGAATAAGTTATGGTATATGGATGCATTAAGTACTGCTGTACTATAAGAAATAAGGAATACATGATTTTAGAAAGACATGGGAAGACTTGTATGAACTGAAGCAGAATGAAGTGAGCAGAACCAGAACAATTTATACAATAACAACACCACTGTAAAGACAAGTACATTTAAAAGCTATAAGAAATATAATCAGTAAAATGATTATTCATGATTTTAGAGGACCTAAACATGCTATTCATTAAAGAGAGGTGATGGACTGCAAAATGAAATGTTTATCTGTCTACCTATCTATCCATTTATCTATGAAATCTTTATATATAAATGAAAAGATAGGGTTTTTCCCTAGTGTAAAAGAAGCATTTCTACTATGGAAGGGGTGTGAGGCTTAAATAGATCAACTGCATTAATAAAAGGGCAGCAAAGTCACTATAATGTTCCAAGGCAGATTGAAATAGATAGATAGAGAGATAGATACACACATATGTATACAGCCATTGAGGTATTTGTTTTGCTTTACTATACATATTTGTTATAAGAAATTTGTTCTTTTTTTAATGGAGTAGAGGGGATGGGGGAAGATAAAATAGATTTCTGTTATTTTTTTTTAAATGGGGAGTGCTACAGATGTGAAATATAGTATAAACTTTCAGATGAGGTCACAGTATTTTTCCTTTTGCCTAACGTTTACTTTGTTACAAGAGAATTCTCATGAAAAGGGAATAATCTGTAAATGTTTGTAATGTAAAAATAAAACACGTCAAACTTAAAGTGTTAAAAAAAACAATCCATGCCATGAAGTACATTACGTTGTCCTTACTATACTTTTCTTAAAGTAATTGAACAATTTAAGCCTCATACCCTTTCCATGATGGGAATGCTTCTTTTACACAAGAAAGAATTTCTTCTTTTCGTTTCAGTATCTCTGTCTTTTCATGCCTTCCACCAAACAGCTTTGCTGGTGTCACCTGGGCACATTATTACATTCAGATTTCTTTTGCATACATCTTTACACACACACACACACACACACACACACACACACGCGTGTGTGTATGTGTATATATCTATGTTTGTGTATGTGTGCGTGTGTGTGTGTGTGTGTGTGTGTGTGTGTGTGTGTGTGTGTGTGTGTGTAGTCTCCCTGAAGGGAAGGCAAACTCCTTGAAGGCAGGGATGCTTTTATTTTTGTCTTTCCGTACTCAATGCCTAGTACAGTCAGTTACATAGTAGATGCTTAATAAATGTTTGCTGCTTAATTGCTTGTGCACCTTGAATTGACAAAAAAGACATACCGATACAATGCCCTAACTCAAACAGAAGCAAACAAAAACTCATCTATAAGCAGAAATACAAATATTTCATTAGATCTAATTTCCCAACTTGTTTCTCTTTGCCAAATGTTCTCCCATTCATTGTTCAAACAGGACATTTCACCTCTGACTCCAGGCATTTTCACTGACTGACTCCCATGTCTAGAAAATACTTTCTCCTCATCTCTACCTCCTGGATTGCTTGACTTCCTTCAAGCCCCAGCTAAAATCTTACCTTCTATATGAGGCCTTTGCCTTTCCTCTATAGATTACCTCCAATTTAACCTCCATGTAGCTTGATTATACAAAGCTGTTTGAATATTTTCTTCATCATTAGACTATGAGCTTCTTGAGGGAAGGAACTGACTTTTTTCTTTCTGTTGTAGTCCTAAAGCTTAGGACAATGCCTGGCACACTGTAGGTAGTTAATGTATGTTTATTGAATGACTGACTGATTCCAGTGACTGATTAGGTTTCACACTCTCTACACTGCATTCTATAATTACTCTACAACAGTGGCATCCAAATTTTTTTTGGGAACACATATGCCCATACGTAAATTACATATTTGCACTACTATACTAATAATAATCTACGTTATAAAAGCTACACAAAACAAAAGTTTTTCAAAAAGGTGAAATAAAGTTGAAATAATATTTGATTCTAGAATCAAGAGAAAGGCAATGGAGTTTATTGAGTAGGGGAGTGACATGATCAAACCTGCACTTTAGGGAAATAAATCACCAAGGCAGCTCTCTGAAGTGTGGATTGGAGAGGGACAAGATATAAGACTGGGAGATCATTTAGGTTATTACAATCATCAAGGAAGGAGATGATGAATGTTGGATCAGATGGCAGCTGTGTGAATAGAGATAAGGGCATAGATGGAGGATATACGGAGGTAGAGGCAACAAAATTTGACAACTGATTGGGTATGTGCAGTGAGGGAGAGGGAAGAGTCTAAAATGAAACTGAGGTTCTGAACCTAGGGGACTAGAAGGATAATGGTAAGTGGGAAACGGGTATGAATTTGGAAGAAGGTAATGAGATCTCTCCACTCATACCTGTCTGCTTATGTTATGTGACTCACTTTATCACATCCAAAATTAAAAAAATGGGAAAAGTATTGATTGTTATTAACCTGGAAATCAGAGCACACCTTCCAAAGCGTTTCTGGCCCAGCCATGAAAAGATCTGTGGAGCAAAATGTATGTTTGCTTTGAGTGGGGGGGTAACATATGATTTTCCCAATGTCTTCTGCACTGAAGGAAAAGAAGAAGGGAGGAAGTATTAAGAGATAAGCAAGATAAGTTACTGGTGGGAGAAAAACTCCACTAGAAAGGGAGAGGATGAATTTTTCTACACTCCAGTTGGTTGATCACACTCCTTGTAGGGTCATGCTATAGTTTCCATGTTAGATACCATTGCTTTAGAGAAAATTCACACCTATCAGTTATTATTGTCATGTATTGTCAATGTATTGACATTGGCATGCTTGCAAATGGCTTCACTCTTTTCTACCCATTCCAACTCCCAAATACTCTGTAGAGCTGGAAGGAAAGAATACTTTTAGATTAAGACAATAATAAAAAGGGGAGGGAAAGGAAAATGAAGAATGGTGAAAGAAATACAGGGAGTCATTCAGGTGGAATAAATCCCCTGTTCTTATTCTTGGTTCTTTCTCCCTGTCAGCTGCCCTATGAAGAAAGATAGTATAGGATGCTCTTCTGATTTGCAAATTCAAAATTCATTAATTCAGAGAGTTCCCATCATGCTTGGTGTCCTTCCAAGGTTACCTCCTCCTCTTCCTGGCTTCTATTGCTGCTATGCCACCGTGGCTGTTGTTCACAGAGAGCCCTGCTCCTGCTCTTCACCCTTCTTATTGAAAGGGAAATTAGCAGTTGCTAAAGAGATCTGATAAGACCATTCACTTCTAACTGGAGTTTGAGTCTATAAATAGCCAGATATGAAAGAGAATCTAAAAGTGGGGAGCTTTAGAGAAAAGTAAATACTCATGGATACATCTATAAACAAGCCTCTTGCTTTAGAGTTTATGTCTATTGAATAGAGAGGGAATTCTCTACTATTCCTAGGATAATTTAAATACCATAGATTAACATAGAGATCTGAGGTTTTTCTAAGCTCTAAAAAAGTTAGTCACTGTAAAATCACCAGGTCTTGAATAACATCCCCGTTTTACAGATAAGAAAGTTGAGACTCAACTAAATGACATGGTCAACATCTCCCAACCATAGGTTTTATGGGTAGAAGAGGCCACAGGTCTCATCTAATCTAACACCCTCATTTTAGAGATCATTCAGTAAGCATTTTATAAGTGTCTAGTATGTGCTAGGGATGAAGGATGCAAAGACAAAAAGAAATAGTCCTCGATTTCAAAGTTTAGAGGAGACCATGTAAATATATAGGATCGTAGATTAGAAAAGGTCATCACAGGCTACTTAGCACAGGTCCCTCATTTTATAATTGTTGAAAGTAAAACCCTGGGAGGTTAAGAGACTTGTTGCCTCAATACAGACTCAGAGAGGTTCAGAATACGGATAGTCTAATACAAGGAAACACGGAACTCTTGACAAGACAGTAAAGCAAGCCAGCTTTATTGAGGGGAGATACTCATGAAATAAAAGGCACTCAGGGACAATGATGGAAACATGTCTGCTGGGGGCCACAGGTGCAGTTGGATACCTATTTGGAACTCTGGGAGGAATTGGGTACCCGAGGCACCCTCTCCCCAAACAGTAAACTGTGGTGGGTTTTTATAGGCTTCTTATCTTTGCCTAGTAGGACCAGGCATTGGAGGCCAGAAATGAGGAACCCAGACTTGGGGACTGCTATTCATTCATGCTAGTAAGGAGAAGTAAGATTCCTAGGGAATTGGAAGCTAATTGACAGACTTCCCATCATCAAGAAAAGGGAGGTGGATCATTAGTATTGGTCTTATTCTGACAGTGACTCAACTTCTCCCCCAGAATTTTTTGAGCTTCTCCTGGGCTTTTATTTTTAGTGGGTTGGTAAGGTTACCATATTCCTTACATTTGTCCTAGGTCACATAGATATTAAGTGCCTGAGGTAGAATTTGGATCCAGGACCTCTGACCTCATATTCAGCATCCTTTCTACTGCACCATTTATGTGCAAAATATCCAGAAGGTAATCTTGGGGCTACAAGAATCAGAAAAAGCTTCATGATGAAAGAATTGCTTGAGCTGAGATATAAAGGAAATTAGTGATACCAAGAGCTAGATTGAGGAGGCAATGAATTATAGGAATGGGGAATAGCCTGGAAAAGGCCCAGAAATAGTTCTTTGAAAGATAAGAGTATTGTATAGGAGAAACAGTAAGACCCTAATTTGGCTTGAGGGAAAAATGCCTAAAAAGAAGAGGATGAGGATAAAGCAGTAAAGGTAGGTTAGAGCCAAACTGTGGAAACAGAAAGGGAGGAGTTTGCACACATGAGAAATCTGAGGCCCAAGGGTCATATAGATAAATAGGAAGTGGAGCTGGTCCTCAGATTCAAAATCCAGTATTCTTGCCCACTATGGCCTGTAGAAAAAACAGAGACTCAAACCCCAGTGTCCTGATTCCTAAGGCCAGCATTGCCTCTACTGTCCCATGTTGGTTCTCTTCACATTAGAGAGGAAGTGTGGGAAGAATCAGTAATAGGCCATGTCAGCCTGGGTTTCAGAAAGACAAAGAAGGAGGAGCCCTATGCTTATTTGCATACCGTATTGAGTGAATTCTGATTTTCTAGAAGGCAGGCTTTTGTTAGCTGTTGCAAGAATGGCAGAAGCAGCTGGCACTGTTTTGACATTTTGGATAGCAAACGTAATCTTCTGAATTTAGCTTTCCATCAACTGAACCAATCATTCAGGGGCAGGGGGTGGGGGTGGGGGTGGGGGTGTATGGAAAAGGATTCTTAAAACCAACTTGGGAAAGGTGGTCAAGGGTCTTGATCATTCAGACTTGATTTGTCACAAAGGGAATAAAATCAAGAGCATTTCTGAGGAATATCACTGAGCAGAAAAAAACATAACCCGGCCCCTCAAAAAGTGTTTATAGATATCTGTATAATGATTCTGACTAAATAACCTAACAAGATATCAGGCAGGATTTCAACTAGCCACTCTATCCACTGCACCATCCACCGAGCCACTTCAGATCTACATTGGTAAAAGGGAG